>NC_018250.1:670807-687393 GCF_000227135.1 Leishmania donovani | reverse complement strand
ACACTCGGGGCTCCTCCCACCAGGTGGGCAGTGCGAGGGCCTGGTGTGTGGGGCACGCTCAAGTCGCGTTGAAGCTCTGCCTGCCACATATAAAAGGCGCAAGCACGTGCGCCGTCGCAGGCCGCTCCGACGCACCGCCGTCCAGGACCCGACCGCCGACATCCGTAGCGATGCACCGCTCTGACTCCCCTACGTCGTGGGTGCTGGGCCCCGTCACCACCAGCGGTTCGCTCGGCATTGGCATGGGATAGGTGGAGGCTGCTTGGCTTCTCCCCACACGCAGAGCGTGGCGGGGTTGCTGCGCCCTGTGATGCCACGCACTGCGGTGTGCCTCCCGTCACCCGGGTGCTCTGGGCGGAGGCGGCGATGAGGGCATGCATGAGAGAGACACACAGCTGAGCATTTCGCTCCCTCCCAGAGCTGTCGCAGTGTACGTGTGCGAGAGCATTGTGTAAGTCTGTGCCCAGGCAAGGGGAGAGGCGCAGTCGTTGTCGACGATCATCGCCATCGGCCTCTGTGTTGTGAGCTGCTCCTGTCCCTCATCCCCCTTTCTTAGCGCCCTTCGTCGGCGTCACGCTTCACTTCGATGTGGCAGCGAAGTTCTTGAGCGCGCGCTCAATCATCTCCGTCACCTTCGTCGAATCGAGCACGACGCCCTGCTGCTCCACCTTCTCTAGCACGGAGAGCGCCTGCGTCGCATTGCCGGCATCCACGGCAGCGTCGGCAATGCGCAGCAGAGCCGCCACCGTCGTCTCCCTCTTCTGCACAGAGGCGAGCTCCTCCTGCGCCTTCTCCATCGCCTGCCCCTCAGAAGGGCTCACACCGCTCAGAACGCGAGCGACGCTGTGGTACCGCTCCACAATGCTGTCCACCTGACTTCGGTGCAGGTTGGCGTTGCGAACGAACGGGCGAATGTACGCGTACTGCTGAAAGAAGTGGCGCAGGTCCACGACAAAATCCTTGATCACCGGGAAGTTCGGCAGCGGTGCGACCGTCGTGACTTGCTGGGCGAACGTGATGCATGCCAGCGAGTTGATACCGTTGATGTTCATGGCGCAGCTACCGCACACTCCCTCACAGCAGGAGCTTCGGAAGGCCAGGGTAGGGTCTTGGTGGGCCTTCACGGCGATGAGCAGGTCCAACACCATGTATTCGTGGTGCTTGTCGTACTCATAGCTCTCCACGCGCGACGAGTTCGTCTCGGGGTCGAAGCGGACAAGCTGAAGGACAGCCTTCTTCGCGTGCGGCTCCGCAGCCGCGTCCGTGGTGGCCATGCGGCGCACCATGGTCTTGTACGGCCGGGGGGCAACCTTGCGCAGCATCTTGGAGCTGTGCGTTGCAGGCGGAGGAAGAAGGGGGGGGGGGGGCGAAGCCGGCGATGGAGGACGGTGTGGGTACTCGCTGAGAGCGGAGAGAGCGAGAAGACGAAAACTCCGCCGTGATGTCGTCCACCAGAACAAGTCGGGCGCTACGGCGTTGCGCGCACAGACGCAATGACGGTAGAGAGGGCAAGAGATGCACAGAAACGTTTTCTTTGCGTGAGGGAGGGGGAAGGTGCGTCGTAGCGCTTTTGTACGCTGGGCGGTTGCGCAATCGAAGCGGGGGGAACGAAAAGAGGGCAACGCGGAAGACAGAAGAAGAGGCTAAAGCACTAAGGAACTAAGTGTGTGTGTGTGGTGTGTGGGCCAGTGAGTGCTACGCAGGCGCACGTGCACCAACTTGGGAGCGTCTGTACACGACTGATGACAGTGAACGAAGGATAGGATCTGATGTGTGCGTACGTGGTGTCACACTCGTCAACAAAGAACAGAACGGGGCAGGGAAAGAGTTGTGGATGCTCTGACGCCGCCGTCGAAGAAGAAGAGAGGAGCACAGACATGCATCAGTGATTTCGTGGCATGTGGGTCACGCAGAGATGATCATGAGCAGCATGACGCCCAGGCAAGCACATGCAACGGTGGCGAGAGGTTGAGAAGGTGCAACAGAGGGAGAGGGATAGAGGACGAGTAAAGGCAGGAAAGGGTGAGCGTAGAGTCGGCAAAGAGTAGCACGACGCACGTCTTATCCGTGCAAGAGTCCACCGAAAGACAGACGCCAACGCCAGGGCGCACGTAGAGAAGAGGAGGAGGGGATGTGCAGTCGGAAGAAGCCACCGACTCGGCGCCCCGTGGGCGCGCACAGCAAGCAAGCACCCTTATGCACCACCGAACGGCTCCATGGCGGCGTCCGTGTACAGCCCAGGGTGCATGCGTGCACTTGCTCTGCTGTGCCACACTCCATCCGGCATGATGGAGGGAGCAGAGCAAGATCAGCCCAGCACGCCAAGAGGGAGTGGGAGAGGGGGGTAAGAAGCATGAGGCGGTGGACAAGCTCCGGAAAATGACGGAGGGCGAGAGGCGATCAAGCCCTCTCCCGCGCCACGCCCGTGCGCACAGATTTTTCACTCTGACAGGCGCCAAGACACACATCAGCGGCAGCATACTGAAAGAGGGATAGAAGTGCGCCTCGACAGAGGTGCAGGTGCTCGTGGATCGCAGAGAAGGCAGTGGGGCGTATGCAGCCTCTCATGAACGTCACGGGCGCATGCTGCTGCGCCGCTGCTGCTGTTGCCGCGTCATGTCCTCTCTCCGCTTACCTCGTGTTTCTCGCTGGCACGCCTCTGAGTGGATGCAGTACGATGTAAGCGGCAGTGCATCGGTGCACGCACGCGTGCAAGCGGGCGTGGGGTGGGTGGGTGTACACATCAAGGCATCCTCTGCGGTCAGCGCTCCGCTGCCGCCTTTCGTTCCTTCGCCGCCCACCTCCCCCCTTCCCGGCAGAGCAGGTGCGGCTTACACGGCACGGGCATGTCATGAGCCATGCGCCCCACCCACACAGCTCAGTCTCGCCTACGCCCAGAGATCCGCCCTTTGTCTTCTCGCCGCAGAACCAGCGCTTGGCCGCCGCCTTCTCCCTCACACGCGGTTCAAAGGCACGCGCAAGCACACGGTGATGACACAGCAGTGCGTACGCGCGTCAGTGTTCAACAGACATCGTGTTGCTTTTTGCTGCTGCTGCCGCCGCCGCTGCGGTCAGTGTAAAAGGAAAAGAGATACAGCTCAGAGAGAGAGGGAGCAAAAGGATGATGAGACTGGCACTCGGCCGGGAATGAGGGACACGCCGGGCCCAGCGATCGGCTGGAGGGTAAAGTGTCCACCCCCGCCCCGCCACCGCGCCCTACAGCCGTCAGTGCCTACACACACCTACGCTCACGCCGGGCATCTCGTCAGGCCTGCTTTGGTCACAGGGAGTGAAGGGAAACACTGCGAGAGAGAGGAGACGCGATTGCGAACGAGGGGCGCGCGCATAGACACACGGAGAGGTGGAGGCAGGCGGGCACAGCAGAGAGGGAGAAGAAGAGGGGCGGGGTTCGCTGGTGGGCAGCGGCACACGGCGGCTTCAGCCAAAACACGAGTCCAGAAGATGGGAGCGGGAGACACGCACATTGCCCGTGCAGTCACAGCGAGGTGCACGTTGAAAGTGCCGGCACCGGAGTGCAGCGTCACAAAGACGATCCCCGGCACCCTAGACGCAGCAAGGCGCCGTGACACAACCGTATGCAGGTTCATCGAGGTGCCGCTCACGATCATGGCCGGGCCCTCGCACAGCCGCTGAGCGGAAGCTTGGCCACTAGTGATGTGCGCTACGATGTCAACGCCGGTCACGACATCGGAGGCAATACCAGTACGAGAGGCGAAGAGGAAGGGTGCCCGACAGACAGGATTGGCCTTCTGTGTAGGCCGAAGATCTTTGGCACGCCGTCCGTTGCGCCCGCCTGTACCACCTGCTTCGCACCACCCGGGCACCCCTCCTCCAAGTGCTTGAAGACGAAGCGCACCGTGTCCTTGGCCCTCTCCCGCATCTCGCACATCATCTCCACAGCATCCATCAAGCACGCCGTGCGCGTGTCATGGCCGCTGGCACGCACCGCACGCCGGGGTTCTGCGACTTGGACGGCACATGCGTCAGCTATGTCAGCGGTAGTGCATCCCTCTCCGCGCTCAGCGCAAGCATAGGAGCCTCACCAGCGCAGCCCTTCACGTCCGCGATGATGTTCCTCAACGTCACAAGCGCAGCAGGGATTTTCCCCAGGGCACCTTGCACGTGCGAAGCCGTTGCCCCCCTCCCGGTTGCGCAGGCATGGGTGCGCGTGGATGTGGTGGTTTCATTGATCCTCGTCGGCCGCACGCTGTTCACCATGTGGCCAGGCTGCAGCGTGAGTGGCGAGATGGCAGCAGCGGGAAGCTGAGGAGCGGAGAGAGCAGAAATGGGTACGTGGGCTGGGCACTCTCTGGATGGCGACGGAGGCGACGCTGAAAGCAGCGATGAAAGCAAGAGAGCACAGTGAGATTTGATGAGGAAGCCTGCAGTGGCATTCTTGGGTGCCGCCCGAGTCACGGAATGATGCGCTCGCATAAATGCGGTTGTGTAGGTGAGCGCGGAAGCGGCTGTTGTGCGGAGCCGGCGTCGGAGAACGAAAAGAGGGGACGAGGCGGAGACAGGCCGAGAAGAGGTGGCAAGGTGGAAGAGAGGCGGGCGCGAGGATGACGATCAACGAGAGAAAGAGCTGCACCCACGTGGCCGGCTAATAGACAGCTAGAGAGCGTCAGCAGGGGCTTGACAGTCTGGTGGCATTGGCTTCCAGTGAGCGAGTCATTCAGCGGTGTGCTGTACAGCGCAGCCGTTGGTGCGCGCATGTTTGTGCGTGTGCACCGTGCCTTCGTGGTGGTCCTCGCTGTAGAGAGTGAGCGGGGGCTGCGGTAGGCCAATGCAAGGCCTGCTTTGCGTGTAGTGTTCGCTTACGAGTATGCGAGGGATGAGGCAACGGAGTGGAGGATGCCCACCTCGCACCTTGGATGCTCTGTGATACCTATGTGAAGACGTGCGCACATTTGGTGTGGTGGCGGAGTCAGAGGGATCGGGAAGTGCCAGAATATGCGGCTTACGGCTCGACCGGTGAGCCTACGGCGCACGCGGGGGGAGGAGGGTAGCTCCTGTCAGTGCGGAAGTCCTTGGGCACGCTGGTGTGCCGCTCCGCCTTTGTACGAGCACTCGCGCGCGCACAAACGCCGCGCCCTCTGCCCTCCTCTACAGAGCACCACCGGCCTACGGCTGAGCTACTCCTCCTCAGGCACGAACAGGCCCCACTCGACAACCTCCAGCGAGGCGACCGCCGTGTACAGCAGCTGCAAGCGCTCCTGCTCGGTGAGTAGTCGCTTCACCACCCTTGCCTCCGAGCTCTCGGGGTGCAGCCAAGTCGGGCAAGACACCGAAACCAGTATTTCCGTCGATACAGGCGGCGTGAATCGCAGCACCGCCAGCCCAACGAAGACCTCATTCTCCTTCCCTTTCTCATTCGTGTACTTGGATATACGCTGCAGCCCTGTCGTGAGGCACGCAAAATCGCACGACTGCGGTGCCACCGGCCCACACTCGGCGGGCGCAGCTGGCGCAGCCGATGTGGCCAGGAGCGGGAACGCCGACGGTGGGAGCGTGCAGGTTTCCTCCTGAGAGATACTCTCCGGCGCGCATCCGTTGTCCTTCGCGAGGTCGTGATAAAAGAAGGCGCCGGCCTCGAAGTTGCAGACGTGTGTCTGCCGTCTGAGCAGTTCCACGATGACGGAGGCACCCGTGTCCGCGTCCGTGTACACCTCCTGGTTATCCGGCACTTGGCGGAAGTCGGAGACGTCGATCATCGTCTGAGGGAGACTGATGCGCATAGCGCCGCCGTACAAATCCACCGTGTGCGTCGCCGCCATGTCTCGTGACAGTGGTGGTGGCGAGTTGAAAATTACTATGATGAAGGAGAGGGAGAGGGAGAGCCGGAGGGCACCCCGCCTGATGCGCCAGCTCCGTGAGGTGGCAAGGGAAGGCGGTTCTGCAGTTCTGCGTGGGTGGCAGATGCCCCGCTCGTGGCCCTCGAGGCGCTCAAAGAGAAAACTAGAATAGAGTGGGGGGTGGTGCCACCGCGCGCGTGCGTGCGGTGTATGAACGCGCTCGCTTAGGAGTGATCACCACAGAAGTGCTGCGCAGTGAAGAAAGAGGGAGAGGAGTGGAAGGTGGGTGCACAAGACGAGGAAGTCACTTTATCGTGTGGCCCTGCACGAGCGCTTGGGTCGAACCGTCGTCAGATTCGACGCCGATGCTTTCGGAAGCGTCAAGACGTGCGCCAGCGTGATACAACGCGGTTCGCCTTGCCTACTTGTGGTCCCTGCTCACGCCCTTTGCTTCGACTGCCGAGTTGCACTCCTGTGCGCAGTCCCTACATGTGCAGCCGAGAAAGAGAGAAGGAAAGGAAAGGGGGGCGTTGGACCTGCACAACACATCGACAGAAGACCTGGAGCTCGACCACCTCCCTCCCCCTTCCATGCGCTTTACACAGATAAAGACAACTTGCTCAACGCCGCTTCTGCCCTTTCGTATTCGCCGCCTCCTCTTGTCGACGGCGCTCGCGCATTTCGGGCAGCTGCAGCCGTCGCCGAGACGCCTTCAGCAACCGCGTGATGTCGATCAAGTGGTGCCACACCTTCGTCACGCTATAGGCAGTAAACAGCAAGCATGCCATCCACATCGCGTCCGTCAGCCCAACTTGCGCCACGAGCGGGCGGATCGCCGCAATCACGTAGAAGAGCGGCTGTGGCAAATCTTGCGCGTTCTTCTTGGCGAACGTCTGCAGGGTCTCGCCCAGTGCGTTGTAGGAGGCACACAAGACATGGCCGAGGAAAACTGATATCGGGATGAGGGCGATGGCGACGGCGCCGTGCTGCATCACGTTGACGCGTCCGCAGAGCTGCCACACGGTCACACAGAGGACAGCGGTGGCGAAGGCACAGATCAACGCAACGATGCCGCACGCGCTCCACAGCGCGGAAGCGCTGCTTGCAGAAGACAGCATGATGCAGAGCCACTTGATCCGGTGGCGAAGACGGAAAAGGAAGTGCCACTGCTTGCGTGCACTCGGCGAGAGGCACACAAAAATGGGCTCTGTCGACTGCACGGGTATGGGCAAGTGTTCGAACGTAGAAGAGGAGAATGGGCGGCGTCCAGGAGAAGAGCAAGCGAAGAAGAGCGGCAGGACAGCGCCACGTGCGGCGTCGGCGGGGGAGAGGTGCGCCATCCGCCTTGATTTGGAGTCGAGGAAGCAAATCAAGCCACCGGGCCGCCAGACACACTCGGGAGTGCCATGAGCGAAAGACAGATGTGGAAGCGTCTGTGAGGTGTCGGGTGCGGAGGTGCGCAAGCGCGCTCGGATCGTCACGTGCTGGTGCACCCCCGCTTTGAGAACGTCACAGCGAAGGTGAGAGAGAGAAAGAGGTGCAGAGGCTGTTGTGCTGTCGCCTCACAGGCCAGAGCAGTCTCACGCGCTGCGCTCTTCCACTTCCTCACGTCTCTGGCGGATGCACGCACACGCACACACACACACAGTGGGAGAGGAGGAGTGGCGCCCACGCCAGCGTTTCTGTTTTCGTTTTGAAGAGACACGCAACGATAAACAAAGGAAGCAGGCAGCGCGTCTGAGAGTCGGCATAACGACACCGGCGGCAGTGATGCTGTTGACAAGGCACGTACATGGGGTGCGCACGGGTCCACACGGCCCCCACCCTCCCTCCCAAGCACACCCTACTACCTCTGGTCGAAGCTGAACGTTCACAAGGCTATCCCGTTCCGTCTCCGCCTTCTGAGTGCTCTCCTTCAGCTTCAGCGCACACCGCGAACGCCGCCACCACCGCCGCAACAAACCGTCAGTTCCTGCAGCTCGCCCTTCTTCTCCTTGATCTGAGACTGTAGAGCGAGGTTTGCCTCCCGGATCGCCATCAACGCTGAGCGTTTCGTAAAAAACTTCGCTGCCTTGCTGTCCTTTGGGTTCATCAACTTCACCTTCGACACCATATCATCCGCGTCGGCTGCCGCGATCGCTGCGACCTTCTTGAAGCCGGCGTTCCACAGCGCCCTCGCCCGCGGCGGCTGCATGCCACGTATCTCCATTAGCGGCAGCAAGTCCGGCTTCACACCGAAGCCGAGTCGCTTGACGAAGGAAGAGAGCACCGCCTCCAGCGAGAACCACTCCATCGCATGACAGAAGCTCGTGATGGAGCTGCTGAACATCGAGGCGGAGCGCATCAGATTCTGCAGCTGCCCGCGGCTCACGTTATACCGCTGCTCCACCGTCGCCATCGGCACCTCAGCCAACACATCCGCCAGCATAAGTGCCACGTAGAACCTCCTTGCCGTGAAGAGGCGCCGTCGACCCTCCTCTGTGGCCTGCAGTGGACCGCCGAGCCCCATCGCCTGCTGATCGACAAAGTAGGCATCGACCCCAAGCAGGCTCGCAATGCGCTGGCGGCTGTCGCTCATGCGCGACATCATGAGCCGCAGCAGCTCCCAGTCGCACTTTCCCACCTCCCGCAGCGGCGTGAGGAAGTAGCAAAGGTGCAGGTCGTCGGACAGGATGAGACCGGTGTGGCGCAACTCGTCCAGCTCGGCGCGCAGCAGCAGCGCCTCCTCCACACTAAAGCACGAGCGGACAGACGAGCTGCCAAACGATGTCACATGCACCTGCGCATGGCAGGCGTCGTGCGTCTCTGCTGAAGCGTCGGCGTGGGCGTCGTCCGATACGCCGCTCGGCAACGTCTCCAGAGCTACGCTCGATGTGGTACCGCTGTCCTTACAGACTGCAGCCCCAGCAGCAGCACGGCCACCGGCGCCGTTGCTGCCGCCGCTGCCTGCGCGTGTACAGGCAACGCGGATGAAGCCGCAGCGCGCTAGTGTAACGAGCGAGGCGCGCACCATCGCGTTCATGGCAGCCGGCGGCACGCACGTCAGAGACGGCGACGTCGGCGAGGCTGGGTGGGAAGGCGGTGAAGCCGGAGGGCCAGGCGCAGACCGGCTGCTCTCGGAGTCCTGTGCGGCAGCGGCGTCGCCGTCATAGCCGACTTCGGAGGCGAGGAAGAGGCCGGTGACACTTTCGCATGTGCCTTTCGCTGCCGCTCCGGGAGGCGCAACTCCAGTGCTCGCGGACGCAGCCGGGGCGGCAGCTGCAGGGATGTGCGGCTGCCACGACACGTCCACAGGACCCACCGCCCACCTGCTCAGCAGTGAGCCGCTCCACTGGCAGGCGCTTTGGAAGTCCGCCACGAGCCCGACCCCAACGCACTCCAGCAGCGAGCGGGTGAGCGTTTGATCGTCTTCGAGGAGTTTGCTGCAGCACGGCTCCACCGCGGCGTGCATAAGGGCGTGGCCGCGAGCCTGATCACGGCTGCTCAGCAGCAGGAACGACTCGCCGTACGTGTCCAATCCGGCTCTCCCGGCACGGCCGCACATCTGCAGGTAGCGCGACTTGGTTAGAAACTCGCGGCCCACGTACGGCGTTTTGATGATTACCCGCCGCGCCGGCAGGTTCACGCCAGCGGCCAGCGTAGAGGTGCAGCACAGGATGCGGATGTGTTTGCGGCGGAACGCCGTCTCGATGAGGTCTCGCTCCTCGGCAAGGAGGCCACCGTGGTGAAACGCTACTCCGAAGGCAATCACCTCACTGAGCTGCGAGGCTTCGTGGTGCGCGAGCGCCTCGAGGTCCGCAAGGAGGCCTTTGATGGCGGCCGAGGCCTGCGACGGCACCGCCGCCATCGCAGCCGCTGTGGCCGGCCCTCTTGTTAAGCTCGGGAACGGTACGCCAAGCACGGAGACGTGCTGTGCCTCCGCCGCCGCATCGCTGCTACCCGACACCCACGCGGACGGCGCTTTTTGGCCGGCAATGGCTTGAGCCCTCAGGCAGTTTACGATGCCCTTCGCCGTGTCGACGCACTGCTGGCGGCTGGCGCAGAAGATGAGCACGGACGCATCCGGCACCTCCGTCACGAGCTCCACAAGATGCTGCGTGACAGAGCCGCCGCTGAGGTTGCGCTCGTTGCGCTGGCCATCGCGTAGCACGAGGCCGCCAACGACACTGTAGGCGTGCAATGGCACGGGCCGGAAGTCGTACTCAAAGCATGCGGCGCGCAGCCACTCGGCTAGGGTGCGGAGGTTGGAGACTGTGGCGCTCATGCCGATGATCTGTAGAGGGCCGGGGTCCGCAGCCGCCTTTGTGGTGTCCGTCATGGCTGTCCTCTCACGGAGGTCCTCCTCTGCATCCTCCAACTCCTCCGGCCATCCTGGCCGCGAACCACTCGCACTGCAGCGACTCTGCGTCGCCGGCGCAACCACGGCGTCACGCTTCCGCTGCCGCGCGGCGTTGATCACGAGTACCTTGGAAAGAAACAACTCCAGCGTCGCCCCTCGCCCGGACTCGCCGACCATGTGCAGCTCGTCCACCACCACCGCCCCGATCTCGTCGGCACGGCCCTCCTCGAGCATGTGATTCAGCAGCGAGTTTGCCTTTTCGATCGTGCAGACGTAGACTGCAGGCGCCCCGCAGAGCGGGAAGCGGCCGGAGCTGCCGTAATGGCCGTCCACGTTGAAGTCATACGCTGTCGTCAGCGGCTGCAGCGCCATCGTCTTCTCCTCCGCAAGCGACACAAAGGGCAGGACGAGGAAGCACGACTTGCGGCGGTTCAGCACACACCGCAGGAGGCTCAACTCGGCGACCAGCGTCTTGCCACCGCTGGTGGGGAGACTGTAGACAAAGTTGCCGCCCTGCCGAACCTCGGGGCGGGTGAGCACGTCGTGCTGCCAGTCGTACAGCGACGTGACGCCGCGCCGTGTTGCGTAGAAGTGGCCGACCTCACGCGGCAGATCGTAGAAGAGCTCCCAAGTATCGTCTGTGCAAGCGGGTCGTGGGAGGGGAGGCGACGGCGGCTGCGGCGGCGCAAGGGGTGCATAGGAGACCATCTCCCGACTCTCTCGAGGGTAGGGCTGCGCTGCCTCGTCATGGGCCACCGGTGCCTGCGCGGACTGAGGCGCCGCCACAGTCGGCGTTTCAGCGCCCATGCAACCCACAAGTGGCGTTACAGGAGCGACTGTGAGCAAGGCCGGCGGGTAACCGTCGTTGAGCAACGGCCACGGTTGCGGGAACGGTGCGCTTCGTCGACTCCACGCTGGCTCCTCACTTGTGAGAGTCGACGGTGTGCGGTGCATGACCACCGTCGCAGGTGTTGAGTCGACGGGCCGCAGCAACGCCGGCTGCGCGTTGGCAATGACCTGCTGAGCACACCCAGTCGTATGGCGGCTCTCCATACTGCTGGGCACTTTCCTTGTAGCCCTTGGTGTCGCTGACCTGACGCCATCCAAAGACGCCGTCGGTCCCTCTGTTCCCTGCGGTGGCACAGCACCGTGTCCTGGCAGCTGCTGCAGTTCGGATGTGCCGCCCCCAAAGGAACACTTCTCGGCTGAGAGATAGCTCACCTCTCTCAGTGTCGGTGGCACCGCGCCGGTCGACGCAGCCGCCGCCGCTGCCGTCGGCTCCACTGTTGACGTGGCGGCTGCAGAGGAAGAAAGTGTCCCTGTCGTTCGCGCAGCGGAGTGCAGCGTAAAGCACGTGCGGCCTGGGCGTGCGGGCACAGCAGGTGCACCGCTGCCACCTGCAGCAGCCTCGGCAAGGTACGGCAGCGCGGTGACGTACAAGTCGGAGAGCGGAGGCGCTGCGTTTGCAGCCGACAGCGCGGAGACGCCAGTCGCAGAGGAAAGCGCGTCGCTCCCCGGCGACATCGGCGTCGGTGCCACAACGCCCATTTGGGAAACACCGTGAGCAGCGCAACCCTCGGCCTTTCCATCTTGACTGGGCACCCGCATCAGCAGAGGATCACGCGGAGGGCTCACGTGCTCGGCCGGCAACGACGGCAGCCACAGATCAGGTGGGTACGTTGTAGCACAGGCTTCTGAGGGCGGCGAGCTGACTGGAGTAGCAGGCTCAGCCACAGAGGCAGCCACATTTCGAGCGCTCCCAGCACATGCCTGGTCTGTTGTCGTCGTCACCGATGGTTGACACAGACGTAGCTGCGGCTCAGGGAAGGGATCGGGTAGCGCTGCGGCGGTTGCGTTGCCAACGCGCAGCGAGCTGAACGAAAACACGGTGCGATGACGTCCAGGGCCCATCCTCCCAACACTCAGGCCTCCACCCCCATCAGCAGCGACCGCAGCAGTCACAACGCCGAGCGGCAACAGCTCTGTACCAGGCGCGAGCACCGATGGAAGATGTGGCGGCGTAGCCGCACGGATCGGCCACGTCGACGGTGCAGACGGCAGGCGGGCGAAGGCGCTGGACAGCACTGCCAACGAGCTCGCTGGGGGCGTGGTACTCGAATAGGTTGTAGCGGTGCCACCGCCGTGGCTGCAGCCGCTGAGAAAAGCGTGTTCGTTGAGCGCAGCTGGAATCGCGATGGAGGGAGGCGGCGTTGATCCAGAGATGAGCACGTCACCTGCGCCATCTTGGAAGCGGAAGAGTGGTTGCGCGCTGCCCTCATGACCGCTCATCCCTGGGCCAGAGCGCAGCTCACTATCGTCGTCAGCTCGCTCCACCGCCACGGCGCTGTCTCTCATGATGTAGGTCGCCCCCTCGCCGCCGCCTTCCTCCTCCGCTTGCCTCTCTTCCTCTTGCATCATGGACGACTGCGAGAAGAGCGGCGGTGCGCAGCTGCCGGTGCCGGACGGCGTGAAAGCAATGTCCGTCGACATGCGCAGATCCTCTGCCATCTCGCACTCGAGTGCCTCGTCACATTCCTCTCTCTCGGCCTCCTCTGCAGCAGCGAGTGCGCTAGAGGGGTGCGTCGACGGCTGCTGCTGCTGAACGCGCGCCAGCTCTCCCACCGAGCGGGCCGGAGACGCCAGAGACGACAGTGTCTGGCGCTCGCCTCCCGCAGCTGCAGCAGCGACAAGAGCCCCCGCCTGCCCTCGCGTCAAGCCGATTGCGGGAGCCGGAGAACTGTCCGCCAACAGCGGCGATAGTGGCGATTCGGCGCGCTCGAGGCGCGGCGAAGAGAGCGGCACAGAGAGTCCACGGCGTGAGTTGCTTGGGAGCAGCGAGGCCTCGCGACTGAGCGAAGGCAATGACAGTGCAGCCAAGTCATGCACGCGGAGCTGCGGCACCGCGGGCGATGGAGATGTGGAGTCGCAGGGCGGCAGCGGCAGGGGTAGTGATGGAGGGGTGGATGGCGCGGCCTTTGGTGTGCTCGGCGCCGCAGGCGGAGCCGGCGAGACCTGCTCAGATGCACCGCTGTGGCACGGCGATCGGTACGGCGGCAGCAGCGACGATGACGTTAGCGAGGGAGGAGCAGGAGAGATCGCTGCAGCGTAGTCGCGCTGCTCATGCTCCATTGCCGAAAGAAACCGCTTTCCCGATCGCGTTGATGGTGACAGTATCGTCGACGCGGTCATCGCCGCAGCCAAGGGAGTCTTGTGATGCTCTGACACTGCGGTGCTGCTATGCGGCTCTCTGCCCACACACACCGCTGAGTTAGCCCCAGGAACCCTCAGAGCGTCCGCACCCGGTGCCACTGGGACTGCGTCGCTTGCGCCAGTCCACGCCGGCACAGCGGTCGCTGAGCCCCAAGGATGCACGTGCACGGTATAGTCAGCGGCCACGCAGACGTCCGCAGGCGCTGGCGCACTTGACACACGCGGCACCGGTGCGGATTCAGGGGCACCCATGGCACCGGCACCATCAGCATCGTGTGAGCTCCGCAAGAGCGCCAGAGGCTGCTCCGCAGAGGGAGGGTAGAAGACGGTGCGGCGGATGCGCGACGTGGAAAGGCGCCGCGCAGTGGGCAGCCGTGGAATGGATAGCTGCACCAGTGTGGTGTCGTCGCTCTTGACTCTGTTGCTGTCTCTGCTGGCGGAAGGCGCACAACCGCGTGTGCTTGCCGGCTCATCACGATGATGTGCACCACCGGCGTAGGGATCATCGGGAGAAAGTGAGCGAGGCCGCTTGCGCAGCAGAGGCGTGTTACTACTGCTAAGCGCGACGACTCTGTCATCTCCGCTCGCGCGCGCCGCCGTGTGCTGCGCAGCTGCTGTGGCAACTGTAGTGGTGTCCGCTGGTGCCCTCATTGCGGTCGCGGTGTTGCTCGCACCATCACGCGGTGTAGCTTGGTCGGTCTGCCGTGGTGCGCGCCGCAGGTGATTAGCGCTGAAGTGACCGCTCAGCACTCCACGTGGCCCCTGGGGGAAGGACAAGCCGCCGCTCTTCGGGTCGAACGCAGTGGTGCCAGCGCCAGCGTCACCAGTGGCAGCGGCGATGGTAGATGCCTTTTTGCAGCGACTAGGGCTCTTACGACAGTAAGCGGAGGATGACGACGGCGATGGGGAAGGCACCGCTAATGTTGAGCCGCGTGCCGACACCTTGCGAGCCGACGACGCAGACGGCGGTGGCGGTGGTGCAGCTGAGTTCGTCGACGAGACAGTCGTCTCTGCGGGTTGCTCGTGGCTACCTCTCGGCCGTGGGGCGCGAAACCCCTTCGTGGTTGTCATGGTGCGCCGCATTCTGCTTAGCATAGCGATGTACGACGGGAATAAGATAAAGAAAGCGTTCAACGCGTATCAGCGTAGCAAGAGGTCGGTAGGTATGTGTGCGGCCGGGCGGGGGGGGGGTCTGGAAGGATAGCTGACGCTGTTTCGAAGAGCTCCTGCGTGGGTCCTGCTCTTGCATCAGCAGCAGCACGAGTGCTTGGCACTCTGCTGTGCTCATGTATCTGTTCCGTTGGTTCCCTCCCTCTTCTTCGACGGCGTGCTACGGCAGGTGCGCAAGATCTACAGGAACGGTGGGTGGAGAAAGCAACGCGGCTACGAGCACAGCAGTGCTGACAGAGTAACGTGGAAGGTGAGCACGCCGGCACGAGCTCGTGGGGTGCGGTGCGCGAGGTGAGGAGGGAGGGGAAGGAAGGTGGCAGAGCAGAACTTGAGAGGTGTAGGAGGTAGAGCACGAGTCGAGGAACAGATGCCGAAGTGGCGTAGGCTGTGACTCGTGGTGGTCGTCTCTCCCATCCTAATCGCGGATGTGATGGTCCTTGTGGGCGACAGACAGAGAGAGAGCAGCGCCAGCAGGAAAGGGGTTGATGGTGTGTCGAGCACGGACCGGCGCGTGGAGGTTGCCGCGCGTGTGTCTAGTTTAATCACTGCAGTCAGCACAGGTTGGAGAAAACGAGACGTGCCTGTATGCCGCTGTTGTACGTACGTGCGGTGGTGCTTGGAAAGCAAACGAGGCTTCTATGCGTTGTGGAGCGGTCGCCCACCGTCATCACCTCATCCTCCCTCTTCCTCAATGGCCGGCGCATTCGCGAAAAACCGCCCAGCAGCAGCTGATAGAAGCGAAGAGTAGTGACGGTGATGGGCACAGAGAGAGGGAGTTGCTCACTGGAGTATGCCGGCTGGACGAGGGTGGTTTTTGGCCAGCTCAGCAGCCTCAGACAGGCCCTTGTCACATGTGAGAATAGACAAATCGAAACTGGAGAAGCAAGCGCCTGCTTCCGCAGAGTCAGACACAGGAACGCTGCGCAGCCGACGCAACCGTGTGATGGCATATATATATATATATATATGTGTGTGTGTATGTGTGCGAGTGTTCATACGATGATGGAGATTTAAGAAGAGGGAGAACGGAGAGATGCGGAGGTGAGTAAGCGTAAGAACGGCTGAACGCACGCACCGTTGCATGTGACGCAGCGGCATCAGCCGCGGCTTCACAACAGTGAAGCGGGAGAGAGAGAGCGAGGACTTCGCCGGGGCTGCCGGCGCACAGCCGTGGCCCATCATACGTGCCGCAAGAACCTTCACTTAGGAAAGATGCGTATAAGCGCGCAGCAAGACGGAAGCGCTCCATCCGAGTGCGCACGCTCATAAACCATAGGCCAAAAAGCGAAGAGAGAGAAAGGGGAGGAAAGGAGCAACGACTTGAGGGCAGCTACCGCCCAAGCGAGAGACGGGAACGAGAGGTCGAAGGAAAGCCGGAGGGGCTCTGCTGCGACTTTGGCCAAGGTGAACAGGCCAGGAGGAAGGGAATGAGGGGAACCCCCTACAATGCACCCACCCATCCAGCACCGGAGCACGCACGCACTAAAAGGAAAGGGCAGCGACGAGGGCTCGCGTCGCGCCAGACACACCGATGCTGTCCTTACTTCCCATTGGGGGTCCTGCTGATCTCCTCCTCTTCCGTGCGTCGTGTCGGAGTCTGGCACTCACTCTGTGGGGAAGCGAAGAGTCTGCAGCCCGCCCTCGGCGTTGGGAGAGCGGGCTCTTGGTGCCGGCGGACAGGTCTGGGCTGGTGGTGTCCCGTATTGGACTCGCGGTCATCCTGGCGTTTGTGCCAGCTTACTACGCATCTTGCTCACAATTCAACAAATACGCTCGTCCACATGCAGTTCTGGGCGCGCCGCAGCGCGATGTTAAGCGTGATCCCGGACTGAGTCCGCGCTGCCTGCAGTGGACTGAACGACGCCGAGCCGTGTTGGTGGGCCCGGTGCCTTTGGCACAACCGCAGTTCAGAAGAGGAAGATGAGCTGTGGTGCTGCATGCGCGTATACTTCTTGCGTGTTTGTGGCACAATGACACTTTTCTCTTGCAGCGTGTCCACCTTCTGTACCGTGCGACACGAGCTCCACACCGCTCTTGAGCCCCCCACTCCC
>NC_018250.1:670032-670708 GCF_000227135.1 Leishmania donovani | reverse complement strand
GCCACAAAACAAAGAGACACCCGAGCTCCACACCGCTCTTGAGCCCCCCACCCCCACCAACCGGCGAGTCACAGGTCTCATCCCGTGCTGCGAAGAAGCCGTAGACACGAGTTGCAGCAGTGCGCCGACTCGGTCACCGGCGCACAGCCCCTGCCCCAAACCTCTACCCACTCACCCGCGTTGCGGGTCGCCTCACAGCCGCGCCCACCATCCCCGGTCGCCACCCCTGGTGGCGTCCCTCGGCGCGACACTCGGGGCTCCTCCCACCAGGTGGGCAGTGCGAGGGCCTGGTGTGTGGGGCACGCTCAAGTCGCGTTGAAGCTCTGCCTGCCACATATAAAAGGCGCAAGCACGTGCGCCGTCGCAGGCCGCTCCGACGCACCGCCGTCCAGGACCCGACCGCCGACATCCGTAGCGATGCACCGCTCTGACTCCCCTACGTCGTGGGTGCTGGGCCCCGTCACCACCAGCGGTTCGCTCGGCATTGGCATGGGATAGGTGGAGGCTGCTTGGCTTCTCCCCACACGCAGAGCGTGGCGGGGTTGCTGCGCCCTGTGATGCCACGCACTGCGGTGTGCCTCCCGTCACCCGGGTGCTCTGGGAAGAGAGACAAGCGATGGGAACCCAAGAAAAACGGAACACATGAGAGAGAGCAGGAAAGTCTCTCAGCTGGGTG
>NC_018250.1:666691-669933 GCF_000227135.1 Leishmania donovani | reverse complement strand
ATATAAAAGGCGCAAGCACGTGCGCCGTCGCAGGCCGCTCCGACGCACCGCCGTCCAGGACCCGACCGCCGACATCCGTAGCGATGCACCGCTCTGACTCCCCTACGTCGTGGGTGCTGGGCCCCGTCACCACCAGCGGTTCGCTCGGCATTGGCATGGGATAGGTGGAGGCTGCTTGGCTTCTCCCCACACGCAGAGCGTGGCGGGGTTGCTGCGCCCTGTGATGCCACGCACTGCGGTGTGCCTCCCGTCACCCGGGTGCTCTGGGAAGAGAGACAAGCGATGGGAACCCAAGAAAAACGGAACACATGAGAGAGAGCAGGAAAGTCTCTCAGCTGGGTGACGCCCCCCCCCCTTCAAAGCCAGCCGGCCAGACCTGCGCCCACCTTCAGCTGCTCAATGCAGACGTCCCACGAAGGAGACGCTCACAGCGAGTGGAAGAGGCAAGCACGCATGCGCACCCAGTGCCGAGGAGGGAGGAGGAAGGGGAGGGGGGCAACGCTGTTTATGTACGCTTTCATCTGCAACAGGAATGTCGAGAGTGTACCCCCGTACGCCACAAACGCCCTTCCGGAAGACTCTATGCCCCGCTTCCGTGTGCATCTGACATGCTGGCATCCGCCATTGCCGGTTTTGTTGGGTTTGTTGAGGCTCTACTCCCGAGAGGGAGAGACCGAAAAGACACAGAGGCCTGATGCACCGCGCACGCGCGTTGACGGCAGCAAGGGGCGTGGAGGGGGGCAGCTTGCGTGAGCGCATAGCTTACAGTGCTCCTCTGCCGCTCGTGTGCGAGCATGCTCCTTGCGCATCACGCAGATGTGCCGGGGTCGTTGCTTCCATTTCCGCACCGCTGCAACAGCGAGCGCACACCTTCGAAGAGAGGGAAGTAGCACGCCATGTTCGCCGTGACCCACAGCACACGCATGCCGCCGCCACGCACGAAGCCACGCATGCCCTCGCGCTGATAGGCGTCTCGCACCACATCCGCGACAGTCAGATGGCAATCGCGTGCCGTGGCCACCACAACGCGCGTGCGGATGTTGTCCAGCGGTGCTGTCAGGACAGACGCCAAGAGGCCGCTGAAACCGCCAGAAAGGAAGGTACGCGCCAGCTCCGCTCCATAGAGAGTCCAGAAGCTCTTCGGCGCCGCCGACGTTGCCGCCAGCTCCGCGCCACGTCCCTGCTGCACCGCGCGCTCCTTCCACTGCTGGGTCCACGGCCGCAGGGTCTCGTACACCACCCACTGGATGATAGAGTACGGTATGTCGTGCATGAGGGTCTGTGGCACGGCGAGGCGCACGCAGGAAGCGAGACCCTGTCGCCACAGCTGCCGCAGCGCGTGCAGGGAGCCGGAGGCGGCAGCAGACTGAATACGCATCTTCATGGTTTCCATCGGCACCCGCAGCCCGGCGCTCACCGCCTCAGCGAAGACCGCCGAGGCCACGGTGTGCCACACGTAGTTTTTGGAGCGACGGCACGCCGCATCCTCGCCTTCCCTGCCAGCCGCCTCCAGCGTGCGCTGCGCAAAGTTGTAGCTCGATACGTACGTGGCCTGGTAGGGAACGTAGAAGAGGAGTTTCACCGGCAGCCCGCCGTAGATGTGCCCCGGCGTCCACTGACCAGCGTACTGGTACCGAAGCTGTCGCAAACGACTGCGCAGCAGACCGGGTGACTGCTTGCCGGTGCAGCTCTGATAACGCTGGCACGGCGGCGGCTCAGGCACGTCGGTGCGCAGTAGCTGCACTCGACACTTGAGAGTGTCGAGTGGGTGCAGCAGCGACTTGGCCACCGTCGTCGCCACGGAGGAGGCCAAGGCTGTTATTTCGGGATTCGCATAGAGCGTGTCAGCGTTATAGTCGCGGCGACCGCCGTCTGCGCCAGCTGTCTTGGCGGGCCTAAGCTTGGCATCATGCCGCGCAGCAGCCACAGGTGGCGTAGCCGTGTCGGTACTGCTCCCATACCCCTCCACATAGCCACCTGGAGACGACTGCGCTGTGTGCACCAGCATGCTTGGCAGCGCTGGCCCCTGCCACCCTCCGTCTTTTAGCTGCAGCACCTAGCCAAGACCTGCAGTGGCCAATACACGGAGAGAGGAAAGTATAGCGCGTATGTGTGGGAGGAGAGGGGGCGCTTAGCGAAGGGCACTCGCGGGGGAGGTGGAAGATGGTGACAGCCACAATATTGGTGAGACCGAGCGGCTGCGGTAGCACGGGTCGAGGCTGCCGTCGCGCAGCGCACCGCCGACAGGAGGTGAAGGAGAGCCGCAAGAGCGCCACGCAAGAGAGAGTGTTGTGCTATATATGAGTTGAGAGGCTGATAGACCAAGAAGGATGGAGCAGAGAAAACAACGTTTCGCGGCACACCGTTTTGGCTGAGCAACAGTGATGCCGGCGAAACAGGCGCGGCACAGACGCGTGCGCGCACTCCGGCCTTCTCACTGCTTAGTGGAAGTCGCCGCCGCAGCAGCAGCAGAGAGAGAGGACACGCCTATATATATATAAGCCGCCGTAAGAGGACAGGGGGAGAGGGGGTGAGTGGCACGCACACACGCGCACGAACGCGCCGCTCTTTGATAGCCACGGGTTAGTAATGGATGGGTGTGAGTGAAACACAGAAAACAAAAGGCAAAGACGTAAAGAATGTACGTGCGGTTGGCTAATATGGTCGGCTTACAACGAAGGCGGTTGGTGGTCGTCGTGTTGTTTGCCCGCCGTGGGCACCAATGCGTGCACGAATGACAGTCGCGGAGAAGACTTTCCGAGGAAGACGTCTCCGTGGAAGTGGCGAGAAAGCGATGACGGAGACCGACAGAAAGAGCGGAAGACGGGCTAGGGAGGGCAGGCAGATGCGCACACCGGCACATCCCTCCATTGCCTCCGACAGGAGGGTGAGAGAGAGAGAACGTTGCGGGAGTGCCCCTCAACCGGCCACTCAGCGGGGAGAGGGGGGAGGACGGGCAGCCGTGCACACACGTCCACTTGAATGCCCCCCGCGGGTGAGGGGGGAGCGCGCTCTCCCCTCGGATGTTTGGCGGTTCGCTGCGGCTTTGGGTTCGGTGATTCTACTCACGAAACGGTAGTGAGAGGTCCCCGCCTCCAACGCAGAGCGAATTCGGGTGTGGTAGGCGGTGGGGGGCCGAAGGAGGTTCGCTTAGGCAGTAAAGCAGACCTGGCGGCTATCGAAGGGGCACAGAGGCAGAGCGCTAAGAGAGAAATGGCCGGGCGTTACGAAGTCCAGCGACG
>NC_018250.1:665442-666592 GCF_000227135.1 Leishmania donovani | reverse complement strand
AGGGAGGGCAGGCAGATGCGCACACCGGCACATCCCTCCATTGCCTCCGACAGGAGGGTGAGAGAGAGAGAACGTTGCGGGAGTGCCCCTCAACCGGCCACTCAGCGGGGAGAGGGGGGAGGACGGGCAGCCGTGCACACACGTCCACTTGAATGCCCCCCGCGGGTGAGGGGGGAGCGCGCTCTCCCCTCGGATGTTTGGCGGTTCGCTGCGGCTTTGGGTTCGGTGATTCTACTCACGAAACGGTAGTGAGAGGTCCCCGCCTCCAACGCAGAGCGAATTCGGGTGTGGTAGGCGGTGGGGGGCCGAAGGAGGTTCGCTTAGGCAGTAAAGCAGACCTGGCGGCTATCGAAGGGGCACAGAGGCAGAGCGCTAAGAGAGAAAGCGCAGGGCGTTACGAAGTCCATCGACGAGACGCCTACACGTCACTCTAGCTCCTGCTTGCCATCAAGCCTCTTCGATACCACACTCACAAAATTTGCCGCACAGGCTCGACACAAAACATTTTTTTAAAGAAACGGTGCAACAAAGGACAACGACGAGGAGCATCACGCGTGTGGCGGCTGTGCAGCCTTCTCCCCCCGCACAGGAGGCTCTCCGCCCACCGCTGACCTCACGTGCGCGCAACTCAAGCTACCCTTTCTCTCCGTGGCACACAAACCTCGGGAAAACAATCTTCACGGTGCGCGCGATGCACCCGGAAAAAGCGCACTGCGCATCACCCGCTCTGCTCGAGGTCGTTCGCATCACCACCGTGAAGCGCCATCGACCCCGTGAGAGCACGAAAACCGGCAACAGCTTACGTGCGGCCCAACGCAGCCGGGGCCTTCGGGACAGCCCTGCGCCTCATCTGCGCTTGCACGATTGCCTCCTCTATGAGAAGGGCGTCAACCAAGACGCACACACGTTATGATAAACAGTCAGAGGGCGCTGGCGTCTTCTCTCCACCCTTGCAGCGTGTCCACCTTCTGTACCGTGCGACACGAGCTCCACACCGCTCTTGAGCCCCCCACCCCCACCAACCGGCGAGTCACAGGTCTCATCCCGTGCTGCGAAGAAGCCGTAGACACGAGTTGCAGCAGTGCGCCGACTCGGTCACCGGCGCACAGCCCCTGCCCCAAACCTCTACCCACTCACCCGCGTTGCGGGT
>NC_018250.1:641782-665414 GCF_000227135.1 Leishmania donovani | reverse complement strand
CGACACTCGGGGCTCCTCCCACCAGGTGGGCAGTGCGAGGGCCTGGTGTGTGGGGCACGCTCAAGTCGCGTTGAAGCTCTGCCTGCCACATATAAAAGGCGCAAGCACGTGCGCCGTCGCAGGCCGCTCCGACGCACCGCCGTCCAGGACCCGACCGCCGACATCCGTAGCGATGCACCGCTCTGACTCCCCTACGTCGTGGGTGCTGGGCCCCGTCACCACCAGCGGTTCGCTCGGCATTGGCATGGGATAGGTGGAGGCTGCTTGGCTTCTCCCCACACGCAGAGCGTGGCGGGGTTGCTGCGCCCTGTGATGCCACGCACTGCGGTGTGCCTCCCGTCACCCGGGTGCTCTGGGAGGAGAGACACCAGTGAAGCGTAGGCCGCGTATGTAAATTACGGGCATGTCAACGTCTGCGAGCACCGGCGACACCCTTCACGCGCGCATGCCCTGTCGCTCCCAAGCCGCTGTTAGAGCTGAAGGCAAGCAAGCAAAGCCAGGAGACAGACAAGAAGACAGCAAAAGGTGCCTGGGGCCGTCCACGCCCAGCGCATCCATCACCACCACCACCACCCGTGCCCTGGTCTCCTCTCCCCAGCCCTCCCCTCTACAAACGCCGACTCAACGCCGCTACGAGCTCGCCGACTTGATTCGCTCACGCGCGGCGTTCAAGCGCTCCGTGCGCGACGATGTCTCCTCCGTCAGCCGCTGAAAGCGCGAGCCGCCGCCGAAGTTGCTGGCCAGCATGCCACTGAACTCCTGGAAGGTCAACTTCTCAAACGCGGTCTTGTCGCTGCTGTCACGCGATCGCGCAGGCTGCTCGGCCGTCTCGACCTTTTCGGGAAGGTAAACGGAGACGCGGCTCTCGAGAGCCTTGTCATCCTGGCGATCACGCACGCGACGCTCCCGCTCATCGTTGAACAGCTTCAACATCTCGGCCTCCTCTTGCTTCACGTAGGCTGCTGAGCGCTCAGCGTGGCGAATCTCCTCCGCGCTCAAAAACTGCTTAGCGTAGCGGCCGTTCTTCTTGTCCAGCTCCATGGAGCTGGGTGTGTTGAAGTACCGGGTATTGTAGTCCGGCTTCGGCTCCGTGTTCTTCGGCTGCAGGAACGTCATAACAAAGTACTCGGACGTCTTGGTGCCGATGTTGGCCACGTCACTGCGCGTGACATACTTGCGGGAGTAGGCAACAAAGAAGACGACGGCGCAGGCGCCGGTGATTGCGATACCGAACCACCATATGAGCGACTCATTGCGCTCGCGCTGCTCCCTGGTCAGCTCGGCATCCACCTCGAGCCTGGCGTTCTCCAGGAACTTGCGGTAGTACTGCCGGCTCTTCTTCACGTACACGGACGAGTCGAGGTACTCGAGGAGAACCTCCGTCGCGATCACCACCTCTTCTTGATGGGCGTTTGTGCGCCCCTTGTACTCCTTTCTGAACGCATCCTCCAGCGTCGTCTTGGTCAACTTTGGCAGCTCCTCCTCCTTGATGCCGAGCACCTTCGCCGCGTTCTTGGCGTCCATCCACTTGCCAGCTTCGTCCACGTTGAGGAAGTCCTCCGGCGAGTTGCTCTGCTTGCGCCGCAGCGGCCCCACAATCTTCTTCAAGAGGAAGCTGGCGAAGACAGGGTCATGGCCGATGCCGGCCTGCGGACCCGAGCTGATGTCCTTGGAGCTGTACGTACCCGGCTTGTACGAGGACCCCATGCGCATGATTGTCATGTCGTGGATCGTGGCCGCGAAGGACTTATGCCGCTGCGCCGTGTGAAGCGGGGCGGAGAAAAACGCCGGCAGAGACGGCGCCCCCGCGTGCGCCGTCGTCGGCAGCAGGGCGCAAGTAGAGGAGAGCGGGGCGATCAGGGAGGTACGCCTCGTCATCACGTTCGTACCGCACCCGCCGTGCCGTCGCATACCGCCTTTCCGTTCGTTTTTTTTTTTAATTTTCTCGCCGTCGTTGTCCTTTGTGTGTATGTGTGTGTGCGGGTGTGCGAGTGCGATGGCTGCTGCGAGGGCTTGTGAGAGGAGTGGGGCGGAAGTCTGCGTTGCGCTGAGGGCAAGTCGTGGGACCAAGGTAGGGTGAAAGCGTCTTGTGTGTTGGCGAAGCCACAAACGATAGCGGCCGGGCTGAGCGGCATAGCGGATGGCGATCGGGGGAGAGCAAAGGGGAAGAGAGAAGGCTCGTTGACGCGCTGTTGGCGAGCACGCCAACGTGGTAGCCGCCTGCGCGGGTGTGCGGTGAAGACAAGGAAGTGGACGGCAAAGCCCCGCAAGCACGGATATACCACACATGGGCACTGGCAACATCGGGTGCGGCTAGCCGTTCCATCCCCTCACCAAACACAGCGCAGCGAGGCGGTGGTGGGCGAGGTCGGTGCACCAGACCTGCCGCCTGTGCCCGAAGCACTTTCGGGGGGGGGGGGAGGAGGAAGCAGAGGAGGCAGGCGACACGGTCACAAGGTCGTGACCAGCTCTCTCTCTCTCTCTCGATACCGCCCCCTCCTCGGCTGGCAAGATAGCTGCAGCTGCCGTGATGTGCGAGCGAAGAGGATAGCGAAGCGGAAGCAGCGAAGCAAGTGAGAGAGCCTCGACGGTCAAACTCCGCAGAACACACGTTGTTGTGCACCTCTTCAGTGTTAGCGGCATGACAGCGCTTACTCGACGATGGGCCGCCCATCTGGCACAGTCGGGAAAAATGGCACAGGGCACAAAGACAGAGACAAGAGGCGGCGGGGCAAGCACGTCTGCTCGCAGACGTCCAGAGGGGAGGGTGGGCGAGTGAGCTACAGGGCAACTGCTAGAGAGGGAAGGGCGACACAGCAGCCGGATCTGCAGAGACACTCGTGAGAGTGCACGCTACATAAGCCTCCATATCAGCAGAGTTGGGCGAGGCAAGTAAGCAGGTAGAGGCGAGAGAGGGGAAGCCCGCCGTTGGCCGTGCCGCCGTCACTGCCCTCCCCTTTCGCTCACGCGGATTCTTCTCTTCTGGGTGTTGTCGTCTGGAACCCAAAGAAGGACTTGATGGTGCTCAGGAAGCTGCTGTAAGCTGAGTTCTCGTTGTCGTCGTCCTGCACCACCTGATCCTCCGTGATGGCGCTCGCCTGTTCATCCAGCTCCTTCACCATGTAGGTGTCCTCGAGCCGATAGCCGAGTTTTGCGTAGTAGCGGCGTACACCAACGCCGGCAATTACGGCCGTGCGGTAGTAGCCACGCTCCTTGGCGATGCGCTCGGCCTCCCGCATGAGTTGCGTCCCGACGCCAACGTGCTGCGTCTCGCGTCCGGTGTTCTGCTGGCTGACGGCGATGAGCTTGCCGTACGTGTGCAGTTCGCGAATGAGAGCACAGCCCCGGAGCACCGGCAGGATGTTGCTTTCCTCCCTTGACGCGTCGTCGCGCAGTCGCAGGCGGAGATGCCCGTACAGCTGCGTGCGATCTTTGTTCTCCACGGAGAGGTAGAACTCTGTCCCCTCGCTGGCGCGGAACTCGTCCGTGAAGAGGTGGGTGTTGGCCCGGTCGACCGGGTTGCCCTTGCATTCGCGCTCGCGGATGTCCTTGCATCGGATGTGGCGTGCGCGCATCTCAGCCTCGATCACCTGGCGCAGGTTGCATCGCTTCTCCCCGCCCATGATGTACGTCGTCGGGATATCGCGGATAATGCGGTTGAGCCGGATGCGGTACGGGCAGTGCTCCATGATGTAGACCAGCAGCTTCACCATGTAGGCACCGTTATCCAGCTCCGCATAGGGCTTGTATTTACCCTGCGCGTACCACTCGCTGATTTTGGTGAAGGGCACCGTGGCGGTGGGGTACACCTTCCATTGGTCCACCTGGAACGACTCGTTCTCAGCTGAGAAAAGCGTCTCGAAGAGCGCCATGTCCTTCTCAAAGCTGCTCCCCGGCAGGTCGGGCATCCAGTGCGCATCCACCTTGAATCCGGCGTCCAGCAGCCGCTGGATCGCGACGACGGTCTTTGCCGTGGGGCAGTCGCGGTTGATGATGTTCAGGATGTCATCGTCGAGGTGCTGGATGCCGAGCTGCACGCGTGTTACGCCGAGGGAGCGAAAGCGGCGCAGCTCGCGTGCGCTGATGTAGTCGGGCCGCGTCTCTACCGTGATGCCAATGATGCGGCACCGCGCGTCCTCGTTCATCGTCAGCTCCTCCGCCAAGCTGCGCATTGGCCGCAGCGGCGCCGAGTCGTAGTACGTGTTAGCGGCGTAGAAAGATGCCGTCATAAACTCCTCGGCGTAGCGCTGGGGGTAGAAAGAGAACGTACCGCCAAGGATGATGAGCTCGATCTTGTCCACGACATGCCCGTTGTTCTCCAGCGCGCTGGCGCGGTCGTAGAACTGGCTGATAGGGTCCCAGCCGTTGCGGAAGCCGCGCAGCACGCCCGGCTCCTTCAGCAAGTAGCTGCGGGCGATGCCGGGCTGGTTGGGGCAGTAGTGACAGTCCTTGGGGCAGCTGAACTCGCCAGGGCCCATGAACACCGTCACCACGAGCACTCCACTGTGCGACTTTCCTTTCTTGCGAACGAGCAGCGCCTCGACGGCGGCGTTCTCGCCAACGGCGCCTTCGCGGACGAGCTGCCTGTATGCCGCCGTCAGCTCTGACTTGCGCGCCGTGTCCTTGAAGCCGTGCAGGCGCGACGCCTTCACACGCAGGTGCTCGAGCTGCTCCGCGGAGCTGGCCCCCGCCGCCTTCTTTACCAGCGTGCGCACGGACTGCAGGAGCGCCTCGCGGCGGGCCTCGGGGAGGTCGCTGAAGTCCTCGTGGCCACCCACGAGGTCTTCTACATCCTTCGCCTCCTCTGGCACCTCGTACTCGCCCAGAAGCGAGTGGAAAGACGGCGGCATGCAGCGGCCCTCGAAGCGGGCCTCCTTGGAGCTTGTGTGTAACGTCGACGCAATGCTGCCCTCCTTGTGAGGGGCGGCCGAGGCCACCAGGATGTGGCCGGCCGCCACTGCCGACTCCCCGTTGTGCGATGCGTCACAGGGAAGAAGCGGTGCTGCAGGAGGAGGAGGAAGAGGAGAGGCGGACGGAGCCTCCGCCCGCAAACGCTTGCGGGCCGTCTCGTCGATGTCGGCGTGGTCGGACATCCGAGATGCGAGATGCCGTCGAGCACGGAGAGGGAGGAGGAGAGCGGCGATATAGCGACAGGGAGAGCGATGCGCCCACCGCACTGGCGCACTTGACGATCTTGACGAGTAGGGCGCCAAGGCGAAGCACCGAAGGGCAAAAGAGAGGGGGGAGACGGTGGACACCAGAGGCCGCAGGCAGGCTGAAAGGGGTGGCGCTGCTGCTGCGGTGGCGGCAGCTGTTGCTGTGTACGTGTACCTGAGCTCATGAACAAGGGTGTAAGCGGTGACAGACACGCGTGTGTACGTATGTGCGCGACGGATAATTATAATCGGTGGGCCGAGTGTTTGGGCGAGAGAGGAGGAGGGCGGAGAGGGAAGAGCGGCAGGCGAGAAAGGAAGCGGGCCAGTGATAGCGGTGAATAGATAGTGAACAACCGTGCCAGTTTGCGTCGCAAGAGACTCACGCACGTGCGCACGTAGGGTGTGTTTGCTTGTGCGTGCAGAAACCGGCCCGCTCGACTGCCTCGCCGGGTCACCGAACGCTCGCTCGCATTGGCGTGCACAGTGTGTGCTTGTGTGAGAGAGGGAGAAGGAGGGGGCACAAGTGGCCCACGCGTGAAGCCTTATGACGTCCGCTTGCGCGGTCCTTGCTTCCTTTTCGTTTCTTTCACTCCGCATTCCATTCACCCGTGCTCCCTCCATCCCGCCCCCTTCTCGAGGCGTGCGAGCACTACACCGTGGCACCCGTGTCTGTCTCGTGGCCGCGCGCATGAAGGGCAGGTGCCGTTACGCACTTAAAGGGCTTGCCTCCGCGGCGCCTTCTCTTGCTCTGTTATAAGGGGAAAGGGGTGGTTGGGTGCACGGAAGTGCGATGGCTCCGGCTTGAGGGGCGGCCCTACTACCGCAGCAGCCGAGCTGCATCCACTGCACCCTCCAGCGTGTTGCGGTCAATGCGCGTCCCCCGCTTCGTCCACAACGGGGCGGCAAACTCATATTGATCCTCCAGCAGGCGTGGCTCTGGGTCGACAAGGTCACGCGTCTTACGCTTCACAACAAGTTTCGTCATGTAGTGCTGCATACGACCTGGCGGCTCGCTGGAGACGATGCGCCGAAAGAGTTCCCGGTCTCCGGCAATCAGTGCCGCCTTGGCGCAGCCCATCCGCACCGGCGCGGGCGCCGTCGGCAGCAGCGCCTGGATGGTCTCCAGCACCTGCGGATCGCCCAGGTGGCTCAGGTACTGGATGTGCATCCCCAGCCGCTCCTGAGCCGTGTATTCCGGGTTAGGGATCTCGCGGGTTCCGGGGTACAGCTTCGCCGGCTCGGGAAGGTGAGCCGCGGCCTCCAGCTCCGCCACACGCTGCCGCATGCCGCGCACACCCAGCAGGTCCTGCGCCCGCTGCGCCCACTGCATCACGTAGTAAACGCTGAGGATAGCATCCACCGGCGTATCAGAGGCGAACTCGGTGCTGAAGAGCTTGTTGAAGCGGCGCGCCAGAAGGCCACCGCCGCAGAGGTTGTGGTTGTCCGGCCACGACACGCGCGCGAAGACGGGGATCTTCATCTTGGGCACCACCTGGGAGTCCTTCCACATAAAGTGGAACGCCTCTGGGTCCTGCGGTGGCAGCTTCACCTCTGCCGAGAGGTGCACGGAAATCTGGATCAGGGCCTTCGAGAAGATGCAGCGGAAGAGGGACGGCGCTACGCCGGCGCCCTCGATCGTCGGCGTCATATGCTCTGCGTGCAGGTCCGTCACTGTCCGGAGATGAGAGATGGCGAAGACGAAAGGGCAGAGGTCGAAGTGCTCGAGCAACCGCTCCGGGTCGTCGTACTCACCGAGAAAGAACTCCTGCTGGTTCGGGTACTCGCGCAGCGGGGCATCGAGGTACGGGGTGTTGCGTGCCTCGTACGCCATGAAGCGCAGCACATCGCCCTCCTGCGTGGTGGGCAGCTGCTGCAGCTCCATGACCCGTTTCGCCGTCTCGTACCGGTGGGCGAACACTGCGTGCTGCTCTTCGCGGTGCAGGAAAGCCTGGGCCGCGAAGCTGCTGAGGACACCGCGGATGGCAGTCACCGAGGGCTTCATGGGCAGCCACATCGCAGGCGGAAAGTCTGGGGAGAGCTGTAGAAAAACCACAGGCGTGGGGCACGACGGGTCGACCAGCAGTCGCGCAGGCTGCGTGCCCATCGAGGTCGGCATCTGCCAGCGCTCAGGGAAGCAGTAGGTGTTGCAGAAGTGCACGTACTCCCTGTGCCGCTGCCCAAGGCACAGCTTCACCTGCTGCTCCACCGTGTACGTCGCGGCGGGCGGAAACTCGTACGGCCCCACGTTGTAGTCCTTCACATCAAGAAGGTCAAAGGGCAGCCAAACGTACGGATCCACCTCCACCGAGTCGTCAGCACGCTGAGCCTGCGTGCAGGCAGGCGAGCTGCCGGCAGGCAGCGATGGCGGCGCCGCCGCTCCGCGGCCGCTCCCCGCACTCCTCGCCGCTGCAGCTGCCGCCTGGTCGGCCAGCGGATCGCTTGCCTGCGCGACAACGTCAAAGTCGTCGGCGACTCGCTTGTCCGCCGCTCCGCTGTCGGTGCGGAAGTACAAATCCCTGCAGAGCTGCACAAACCACGCGGGCGGCTCGGCGACGCCCTCGCTCAGGCCCCTCTGCGCCACCGTCTCTTGGGCGCCCGCAAAGTGCGACCAGAGTCGCCCCTGAGCGTGTGCGGCACGTAGCGGGTACGCGGGTGCCGTTGTGGCGCCATCGGCGGACTCGTCGTCCAGCTGCGCCTGCGCCGCACCGTCCCCCGTCGTGGGTCGCGGCGATGACGCGACGTTCGGCACACTTGGATCGTACACGTCGCACCGCTCCACCACGTCCATGGTTGCGTAGGTGCGCATCGTGTCCTCGAGCGAAACCGTCTTGTCAGGCTCCAAGAGCGTGGATAGAAATGACGCCGAGTCGAGGGGGGCGATGCTGCTGGTGGTCGTCGTGGTGGTGACGGCGGCTTTGGTGTGGCAGCGTCGCACCGACTCACGCAGCGTGAAAATATGGGTCGCGTTGTGGCGACTAGTGCTGCTGCCACGTGGTCCAACGACGGATAGCAATGCTGAAGCCCGGCCTGGAAGACGCGTCGCCGAGGTGGACAGGGTCGACGACTCCAAGAGCGAGCTGCAGACGATGGCCGCATTGAAGCATGCATGCCGGCGTGCAACACGCCACCTGCCGGGTGTGCGTGACTGGAGCATGTCGTCGGCTTTTCGCGGTGTAGCGACGCAGATAGAATGATGCTGTGTGCGTGCGCGTGTGTAGAAATAAGCGAAGGGCGGGGCGGGCGATTCATACGAGCCCAGTGGCGTGGCGGCAATGCGGGGGCGTAGGTGAGCGATGCAGAGCCGAGGGCAACGGGGAGGGAGGGAGGGAAGCGACGGAGGCAACGACATGAACGAAAGGGCGAAAAGGATAAACCCGACATGCGCGCAGGTGCATGAGCGGTGGTCCGGGCGAAAGGGAGGTGGCGGTGAAGCGGGTCGGGATCGCCCGCGTACACCCGCTCCAAGACACTCTCGCTCCTCCAGAGGCGTCTGAAACACCGCAGCGGCATGCACCCGTGGGCCACATAGATACAACAGAGAAGCTCCGCAGGAGAACCACCACAAGAAGCGCGCCAAGGCCGCTCCATCTGTGCGGCATCCGCCGCCTGCCTCTCTCTCTCTGCGCGTTCCACAGTTTTCTGTGCGTGTTGAGAATGCAAGGCGGAGGCAACGTCGTCAGCCATCGTCCTACCCGCGCACAGACTGGCTCCAGCGGAAGCGGCTCACCGTTCGCAGCCACAACGCCCTCACTCACAAAACCTTGTTCAGAAACGCCTGCAAAGCCTGCCACTGCGTCCGCTGTGCCGTCACCCACTTCTTCTCGAATCCAACGGCGCAGTCGACCGACACGCACCCGCGCGGCACACCCTCGGCGGACAGCTCCACCGCGGCCAGCACGTGGCGTGGCGTACTACCATCTACGCCATCGTAGCCGTGCCCTGGACAGTTGCGGCGCCGCGTCAACGTAGACGACATGCAGAAGGCGTCCATGTCTTCCATGTCTGCTACGGCCAGCCTGTACTCGTCCGCCGCGGCATCGCCGGCATCGCCGCCGCCGCTGATGCAGCGCGCACAGAGCCCCTGCAGCGCGTTCATCTGCCGGTGCATAGAGCGGCACTGCTGCTGTACGTGGAGGTGCAGCGACAGCGGATCGCTCCAGCATCGCGTGCAGATGGGCGGAAGGCGATGGGGAAGAGGAAGCGGTGCCGCTGGTGCTGTGGAGGCGGGAGGGTAGGCGACTTTAGAGCAACGCCCGCCGCTCACTGCTGCGCCGCATCCCACCCCTCCGACATGCATCAGCACGGCCTGCTGTCGAGAGATGTCGTTCAGGCTGACGGCCTCCTCTTCGCAGACCACACAGAGTGTGCGCGGGTAGAAGCTTTCCAGGGTCACGGTGCGCCACCGCTTCCGTCTCCCAGAGCGAGATGCAGCCCGACCAGGCTTCAGAAAGCGGTCGAGCTGTGGCGGCGCTGCGCCCGTCAAAGATGAAGACGGACGATTGCTGCGTTGCGTCGCCAACTGGTCTACGTCGATCACCTCTTGTGTCGAGGGGCGGGTGAGGTCTGCCACCTCTGTTAGCTGCGCCGCTTCGGCACTCGGATCCTCATCGTCGCTGATCTCCTCCGCTGTTGCCGCCGTTGTCGCCGCGGCGGAAGCAGCGCCGCCTCTAAGAGCAGACAACACGCCTGAGCTGCTGTGGTGGTGGCGTAGCCCCTCCATCAATGATGCCAGCTGCCCCAAGCGCATCTGCCGGCTTCGCGGACTTAGAGGGGCGCTCGCGGTATCGAAGGAGAATGGAAGGGGGGCAGCACCGCGCGCGTCAGGTGGCACCACGCCCTGCAGCCGCTGAAGCCGCTGCTGTGCTGCCATGAAGGTCGGCAAGTTTAGCAGCGCCGCGTGCGCCGTGCGCCGCCGAGGCATTTCTTGATACCACCGCGCAAAGCGGATGCCGACAAGGCAGAACATGCGATCAAGCGTTCTGTTTACGTGGCGCACGATGTAGTAGGCCGCGTCCACGCTGTGGGTGTCGTGTGCCTGGAGGAGGCGCTCCGGGTGAAGCACCTTGTCTGTGAGCTTGTTAACTGCAGTGGTGGATTGCACCACCACGTACGGCAGTCGCTCTCCCCAGAACGGCGTCTGTGTGACGTCCTTCTCCATCTGCTGGAAGGCCAGGCGGGCTGCCAGCGGCAGGTGCGTTTCACCTGCGTCCTTGTACCGACCCAACTTCACCGCACGGCGGAAGATGCACTGGAGCGGGTTTGCGGCCCCAGACTGGAGTCGCTCCACCGCCGCGTAGTACGACTGTCGCAGCGCTGTCGCACTGGCGCCGTCCAAAAGCATCCGCAGGAGTCGGTCTGTGAGCTGCACGGTGGCGGGGCACTGGTCGCGTCGCACCACCTCAATCCCTTTCGCCAAGAACGTTGGAGCCTCCTGCGTCGGTGAGGTCCACATGTACCCGGCGTACCGCTTCTTCACGAGCAGTAAGCACGGCAGCAGCACCTTCTCAAACTGCAGTCGTATCGGCGCCGGGTTCGACCGTGTGACCGCGTCGGCCATCTCCTGGCCAATGCGAAAGGCATCCGCCTTGGTGCGGCCCGCAAGCCGCACGAACAAGCTGTCCGTATCGCCGTAGACTACCTCGGCCCGCCACGCCGGAGTGCTGTGTATGAGTTCAATGGCGCGCTCAAGCGTCTGCCGGCCCAGGGACACGATCGCCTCGGCCAGGTCGACGCACGGCATGCGGCCCGTGTATGACGCTGCTGTGTACCCGTACGTCACGTTTGCCAGCATCTTGAGAGCCAGCTGCTGCTCCTGCAGGCGCTGCTGCATCGTGATGTCCTCTGATGGCACGGCAATATGCTTCAGCGCCGCTTGCACCTCGAACCGCGTGTCCAGCACGGCCTGCACCATCTGCGGCAGCAAGCCGACTCGTGTGCTGGGAGAAACGAACATGGCGCCGTTGGGGCTGAAGACGACGCCGTCGTGCTGGGCGCCGTCGTCGGGTAGCAGCTCCGCCAGCGCGGCGTTGCTTTGCCTGAACCGCGGCAGCACCCCAAGTCGTCCGTGCGAGTGTGGCTGCACTAAGCCAAGGCACGTGGAGTAGCAGAGGTTGTAGGCGATGATGAGGCTCGGGTACAAGCTACGGAAGTCTAGCACCACCACGGGGTCATGGCGGTACAGGTCCGACTTGGGCTGCATCACCAGCGGGATGCACTCGATGCGGGGTTGGCGTTGCACCTGGCTCAGCGATGGTGACAGCATCGCGTACCCGAGAGGATGGGCAAAGCGGAGAAGGGTCGCCTCCACGCGGAACTGGCTGCCGCGGGTGATGACCTCCTTGGTTAGGATGCCGTACATCCGCGAGAACTCCAGCAGCCTCGTGAACCAGCGCAGCTTGCACGCGATTCGGTGCGGCGCGGCGACGCGTGAGGCAAGGTAGCGCAGAGCCGTGTGCCGCTCGCCTCCGCCGGGTGCATCGGCGCACTGCGGCGTCAGGAAGAGCTCGGAAAGATAGCTGTCCGTGAAGTAAGGTAGTGGTTGCCCCAGAAGCTTGACATGCACCATCGTCAGAGAGTAGCTGGGCATCTTTATTTCCTTACGCAGGTCTTTGCCGAGGCTCGAGCAGATGCGCCCTACCACGTGTATGTCGGTGCCAAACCGCTTCGCGTACTGGTCAGCCGCCGCCGCCGCTGGCGCGGACGCCGCGGCGCGGAGGTCGAGGGCTGCACGCGGCCGCGCCAGTAGCGGCGGCTGCCCATTCCGCCGCAATGCCGGGGGAGCCCAGTGCATTGTGCGCCCCTCTCTGTACTCAACGGTCTGCCCAGCTAAGGCACCGCCTCTGCAGCCACGCGCGCCACCCTTGGCGCCCGCATCATCTGTGCCGCCGCCATCTACGTCATCGTCGTCTTCATCCAAGTCCCTCAGCGGGGCGGCCCAGGATGCAGAAGAAGCAGCGCTAGACAATACCGAAGAGCGCGCAGCCATGGCGGTGGCACTCCGAACGGATTCTTGAGAAGGCACAGGCTCGCCGCCACCGCCGCTGCTGCCGTGACGAACCGTGAAGGAAGCGGCTGCATGAGAGGCGGGTGACCGCGAGCGATACCTTGCTGCGGCGAGCTCGCCAGCATCTGCGCCCCCGCGCCCGCCCTCTGCCGGCCCTTCCTCTGCCATTGAGGGGCACGCGCGCTCAGCCGCGCCGCCGTCGGCGCCAGCATCCCCACCCGACGCTGACGCGGCGGCTGCAAAGTGCGACCCGCAATTTGCGTTGGTCCGCTGATATCCGTGATGCTGCAGCACGCGTGACAAGTCAGAGGCCAGGTTGCGGTGAAACACCGCCCGGTAACGCAGTGCCAAGTACCCAAGCCCGTACTTGAAGCCATCCCACGAAATCAAGATATCGGGGTCGTACGCGAGGATCTCGCCACGCACGCGCGCGAGGAGCGCTGCCTCGTCCGGCATCGTCACCACCTGCACCGCCTCAGTCAGTCCCACAAGGGGCGGCGCACGCCCAGCAGCGGACGGGTGCGTCGCTGCGCGCGCAGCTGCGCAGCGTAGTGGAGCGGCCACGCAGAACACGCGAACGGCGATGGCGCTGTTGGTGGCTGTGGTGGCCTGTCCCAGTCCCACTGCGAGCACCTCATTCGTCGACGCAGGCGCTTCTCCCGGCAGGCGGTGAAGCAGCACCTCAATGTAGAGCACGCGCAGGGTGCACTGCAGGTGGTGCTGCGGCTGCTGTGTGGCGGAGAGAGAAAGACCGGGGACGTGGCTGGTAGACTTTCGCCTGCTCACCACCGAGAGAAGGAGGCTCTGCTTGGCGCCACGGCGTGTGGGAGTCCCGCGTGCGGCAGTCGGCGCCACCCTCGCGCCCCGCGAGGCCCCGGCAATGCCAGCCGAAGGGGCGGGGAATGACGCCACCGCCTCATACCGGCACGGTAGCAGCGCTCCATCACTCGGCGTTACCTCCGTCGCTGCGGTCCACGGCCACGCGACAGCAGAGGCGCACACCCGCAAGTCGCCGCTGCTACCACCGCCGCCCCCTCGCGAGAGGAGCAGGCCCTCGCTTCCAGAGGCGGACACTGCACAGCAGCGTCGCATGCCATCCACCATGTAGCCCAGCTGGCCGCGATGCTGCAGCAACACCATGCGCGCACCTCCCTCATCAAGGTTCCTCCCTGCCTGCAGAAGGTCGAGGAAGCCGCGCTGCGAAGCCGTCACCTCGCGCACAGGGTCCACCGATGACGAGGACGACCTTGAGGGCGTAAGAGAGGATACCACGAACGATGCGATCGGTGCTGCAGAGCTGCTGTGCGCGCAGGATGAGGCTGCCGACAGCACCACAATCTCCGTTGCTCTTCTCCCCCCTGCCGCCGCTAAAGTACCCCCGCTGCGTGCCCCATTCGCCCTCGAGCCATCTCTCACCGTTGCACCGACCGGCTGCTCCTCGTTCCCGTCTCCGTCAGGGTCCGCCGTCTCATTGGAAAACCGCAGCTGCGGCGCAGTGTCCGACTCCTCGATGGCACCAACCGCCGCAGCGTCTGCTGTGGGGCCGTGGCTACCATCAGTTGTGCAGCTGGCGCCACGCTGGCGCAGCCACGCTTGCTTCTCCGACACGAATGCGTGTGCAGCGAAGTGACGGGCCGCCTGCACACCGCGCAGGACGCGCATACGGCCGACAGCGAAGTCTGGCGGCGGCGTTCGCATTAATGAGACCCGCCAGAGGCGCTTACCGGCAGGCGGCGGCGCCGCGTCGGCGGCGTCTTGTGATGTTTGCACCGCAGCTGAAGGTGAGGGAAGCTCAGCGGAGGCCTCGGAGGCGCTCTGTGGAGGTGCCCTGTCGGGCATATGCGTGACGCCCAGTGGGGCGGCGTGCGCAGCGCAAGCCGACGCCGCCTCGTCCCCCCGTTTAGACGCATCTCTGCCTCCTCCCCAACTGCTGCCAGTGGAAGCAGAGCTGCTGGGGAACAGCAACGTGTCCTCGCACCCCTCCTCACTCGCCTCTAGCCACGGCGCCTTGGCTAGCGTCGCGGGTACCTCCACGGGCGGGGATGAGGGCGCCGGTGGGGATGTGAGCGACGCCGCCGCTGCTCTCGAGTGCGCACGCGGGGCGCCCAAAGGCAGCAGAGGCTGAGGCTGAGTGAAGAGCACGCGAGATGATGAGGCGCCTGTGCGCGACGAGTGGTGCGCCGTGGCGGCATCAACCCTTCTCTCGCCGCTCTCCAGTTGTTGGTCACCATGCGACAAGACGCGTCGTGAGGAAGGTAGAGGACGGCAATCAACGGCGGACTTACGCACGTCTGGCGTGAAGACATCTGGGCAGACGCTAGTCAGCACCCGGGCCTCGACATGATACGCGTAACGACAAAGAACTCGCAGCAGAGGAGGCGAGCTGCAGCTGGGGTGTCCAGCGTGGGGCCGATGCCGGCCATCAGGTGGTCCTGCGAAGCTGTGATACACTGCCACATCAGTGAAGCAGTGAACCCTCCAGACTTGCACCTCAGCAGCCGCGTCATCTGAAGGACGACGACGCCCCAGTTGCCACGACACGCTGCCCTCTTCAGGATCTGTCTCACGCACCTTTAAATCGATCTCCCCGATATCCAGAGTACGCGCCGCAGACACGGCGACGTCTCTCGCAGGAAGCTGTTGCGTGGGTGCGGACGGCGCAGCCGCCTGTGCATAACCCTCCAGCACCGAGGTGAGAACGCTATCGTACACGTTGCTGAGCACCACTTCCCCCAGCTGCACGTCGCGTGCAGTTCCAGCAAAGTGGCTGTGGTAGTCCCTCATCGAGGGCGCCGTGCTAGCGGCGGCAGCGGCGGCGGTTGGTAGTTGAGCGCGCAGCCATGAGCCACGGCGCACCAACGCTTGCTCCTCCGCAGCGAAGTGCGTCTCGCTCAAGCGCAGCAGCCACTGCAGCTCTGTCGTCTCCGTCATCAACGCCGCTACACGGGCCATGGCCAGGACCTCGCCGTGACGCAAAGAAGGCGCGACTTCGCGCACACGGACGAACGCGACGCAGTCCCCCTCCGCCAAATCATGACGCGTGAGGAGGCGGGTGGGCGTCGCAGTAGCCGGTGATGCGGCCGCAGCGATGCCGGCGCAACGGCGTCCGCCCTCTGGAGTGTGGTCGTTTTCCGCACCCACCAGCTCGTCCAATGCCGCGCTGCTGGTGTCTCTCCCCAGTCGCGGAAGCGAACCATCTTTTTGCGAGGCACCGACCGATGGCCTGATCGCCTCCCCATCGATTCTGTCCAGAGCATCGAACGCGAAGTCATCATCTTGCCCTTCACTGATCTTCGGAGAACGCCCGACAGACGACCGCGTCGGTCGCTGCGTGGGCGTCTCGCGCACGAGTGCTGCGGCGTCCAATGCCGCGAGACACGGCTCCCCCTGGGCTCTCTCACGTGACTGTGCCGCTGAAGAGCCGAGAAAGGACGGGTCAACGCCCTCGCGGCCTTCCATACAGCTGTTGCCGTGATCTGGGGAAGTCCTGCCGCTGGAGAGGGACGCCGTGGAGGACGACGACAATGCAGACGACCACGAGGAGCCCGCACGCGACGGTGCCGCGGCGATTATCGAGTCAGAAGCTGCGCACGTCAAGGTCACGTCCGCGTTGCTCGCCGGCTCACGAGTTGTCTCCAGCATCGGTTGCATGTCCCTGCAGTCCGCCCCACTTGCCTCCTTGCTGCTCATTGAGCTACGTCGCGGTGTTGTAATGACCGCTGCTGCGACGGAGGTAGTGGGCTCATCTCCATGGGACGGTAACGAGGGCGCGCTTGGCTGTGCCAGCGCCGTGAACAAGTCCTGCGTCGGCGCAGCCACGACATCGGCGTAGGCTGTGGCCGAGAGCTCGTCGAAGAAGGACTGGTATGCGGATGAAGAAGGGATCGGCTTCCCCGCAGCATTCTCCGGCGCTGCTGCTGGCTGCTGCGGCTGCGGCTGCGGCTGGGTCTGACCCTGTGGCACAGAAAGCTTCAGACTCTCTGAGCTAAAGCCAACGTACAGCGCCTCCCCGCCAGCGATGGCTGATTCCTGGTCGGCAACATGTGCGAACGACGACGGCACGGCAATGTGGCCATCTGCGTACACGCGAGTGCTCATCGCGTCTGTGGCCCCGCGTCGGTGGCCGTGCCGACTTGCCCTTAAAGTAGCGCCGCCAGGCCGGCGGTACTCGGCAAGGAGCTGCTGGCGAATGGCGCGCTGATCTTGCAACTTTACAGCACTTTCAACAAGAGAAGCGGCGGACGAGAGTGGCAGCACCGAAGCCGCGGCAGCGCCTGTGCTGGCGAGAAACATGGCAGTAGACACTTCGCTGCCGTCTTCTGTCTTGCGAACCGCAGAAGGAGCGGCAAGCGCCGCAGCGACCGCTGCATTGGCCTCCGCCCGCTCCTTCAAGTACTCTAGCATGCGGTGTCGCAGCCACCGCACCGTCGGATCGCCGCGTTGGATCTGCATCACGTGGCCGTAGCGCCCCTGCTGCCCCTTCAACCCGGCCGCCGCGACATGCGCACACTCCTGCTGATGGCGCTCCATCGCGATGGTGTCCGCAACGCGCAAAGTATCGGACACCCCATGCTCGCTGAAGTAGTGTCGTATGATGCGGCGTGTGTAGTTGAGGTTGTCGCCGGCCGTCACGGTTCTTCGTCGCCCCTGCGCCGCTACTGCGGCACCCTTAGCCTCCCCCTCCTCCACTGCGGAGGAGTGGTCGAGCAGATCGGCACCGGCGACGTCCAGCTCCACCTCTGCCGTGGTGGCGCGACCTAGCTCATCAGGTCGCCAGCGCTGGCGAAAGAGAAGCTGAGACTGCTGCGCAGAGCTGGCGGCTGCTTGCCTGTGCTCCTCCTCGTCCTTATCCTTCAGTTCTCGTTTCGCCGCGTCACTGTCGTTACCGCGGCTGTGCTGGGGCGCCTGCAGCCTACCAACCGCTTCAAGCGACGCCGAGAGGGCAGGCGAGTTCTCCGAGAGCTCGGCAACGGTCGGCAGACGCACATGGCACCGTCCAGCTGGCAGAAGAAACGGCGCGATGCCACTCACGCGCCACCGCACCATGAACTGTGTATGATACCGATAGTGCGCATCGTACAGCTGCCACTGCCGCCCGCCCACCTCCGTCGAGTTCTGCAGCACATCCACCACCCTTGGCAGCAAGTCGGGGTCGATAAGCTCCACCTCGTAAAAGGCGTACGCGTGGGGCCGGTAGCCGTACACGTTGAAGCGGTGGGCAATGCGGACGTTGTGCACCAGCTGTTGGGTCGGCACAAGCGTGCCCTGTCGCGCGAGAACGCACAGCGCCACGGCCTCGAGCTGCGCCGCCAGCTGATCGGCAGAGACGCTGCGGTCGTACTGGGGGAGCAGCAGCGATGGGTACACTCCATGTACATGAAGGCAGGCGCGGCGTTGCGTGTAGCGGCCACGCCAGGCGGCTGAGCTACCAAGGTTCCCGTCTGTTAAGATTAGCGGGTCGCCGTCGCCGCCAGCGGCGCTCGTAGCCGCGCAGAGGGTACTACAAGGAGGTAGAAAAGATGAGGATGGTGCATCGCAGTGCCGCGCTACCGCGCCGGCCGCCGCAGCCTTGTTGCCGTGTCCATCAGCATCTAAAGCGTACGTGGCCCTCTTCGGCGAGGGCGAGGCATCCTCCTGCTGCAGCGGCGCCGGGGTGCCGCTGAGTCGGCCGACGAGTGGAGTGGCTCGGCTGAGAAGCAGAATACCACCCCCGCTGCTTCCGCGAGAGAAAGAATGTGGAGTCGCGGCAGCCGTGATTTCCGCGTCGCCGTCGAGTTCGTTCTCTGGAGCGCTGCTGCTCGCGTCGCGGGGCTCCGTTGACGCGACGGGTGCTGAGGTGCCGGACGTGGTGGGGGTGAGATCCAAAGGAATGTGTACGTAGCCGAAGAGGTGCAGCACTGGACAGCGCGCCGACACACGACGGAAAATCGGTGACAGCGCTGCGTCACCCAAAGCCGCATGCGGTCGCTCTAGCGAGTGCTCGATGGAGACCACCTGCATGTACATGATGTCTGATTGCGAGAGCGAAAAGACGATGATAGGGCCGTCGCTTCAAGGGGCGGGAAGCGCACGACGCGCGTGCGCAGCAGGAGCGGAGACGAGAGAGGGAGGGAGCGCACAGCACCTAGATGGAGGGAGAGGGTGAGGCAAAGGATCGCACAGCTCGGTGGTGTTGGTGGATGATGATGGGTGGACGCGGCAGTCACGCAGTGGCGGCCAATGACAAATGACGAGCAGTGGAAAGGAGAAGAGTTGGAGAGAGACGAAAAAAGATACGAGCCGCGCGCTCTTGCCCTCCTGCGAAGTCGAAATGCCGCAGGGACGCGCACAGTGTAGGCCGGTGATGTGGGTATTTATAGGTGAGTGTGTGCATGAGTGCCTGAGGAAGGGCCTTGCAGTGGCTCCGCAGTGCGCCTTCGCGAGAGAAGAAGGGTGCGGAGCCGGGTCGCCACCCTTGCTGTAGCGCATAAACGCTGGAATTGATAGGGTGAGAAGAGAGGCGAAGGTTAGCGCGAACGCGTGCGTCAGTGCTCAGGAAGGAGCGGTGATATGGGGAGAGAAAGATGGATGCAGGTGGGAGGGGCGCTCAGAAGAGAGCGGGCAAGGGGAGAAGACCCGCGCAAGCGTGCACCGCGAGCGTATGTGCCGACGGCTTCATCGTCATCTTCGAGTATGAGCTCCAGAGAGAGAGGTCTGCGCGCACCTCACGCACGCACACACACTCCTGTCACTCTTTTGAGTTGTTCTGCAGCTGCTGCACCTTCTCACGTGTTCCTGCATAGAGCCGAGAGGGCGGCGGAGGAAGCGCAGAGATCCTTTTCGGCCAGCCATGTGCTTGCAATGTCGGCCATGCCGTCACCTGCCACAGCCGCCTCGCCTTCTCCTCGTCCAGCGCACCTTCGTTGTTTGATGCCTATGCACTCGCATAGCGCCTGTGACGATAAACCCAGCAAGACGGAGCGTCATCCATGTACAAGGAACAAGCCGATCAACACCCACCACAAGGCACCGGTGCACACGGGAGACAAGAAGAAGTCGCCCGGTCAGGGAGAGCGGAGCGAGAGAGACAGCGGACGTCAAGCACCATGCATCCCTCTGCCCCTCGCGACTCACCCAATCACGAGCTGGACACCTCAACTCAGGCAATCGTATCCGCCCTCCCCCTCCTCCTGCACTACCTCACCACCTCTCACTCACAGCTTTAGCACCTTGGCAGGAATGCGCGTCTCGACCTCGACCGTGTCCGCCTGCGTGAACAGCCCCAGCCACATCTTGAACGGCGGCACGTGGAACTGACTCAAGCGCACCGGGCAGCGCACCACTAGCTCAGCCCCCTCAACTACCTTGCTGCACTCCACCGTGTGGCTCGCACCGTGCAGATTCAGTGTACCCTTCACAGCGTCGCTCGTGTTGGCCTCGACATCGTAGGTGATGAGAGGATACCGGGGGGCGTTGAGCACATAGCTCCGCGTTCGCTGCATCACCCGCTCCACTTCAGAAAAGCTCAACGGCACTCGCTCAAATCGAGACGGCATGTACACCTCGCACTGAGGAAGCAGCGAGTCTGCGCTCACCTCAACGCGCTGCAGCGCGCGCTCGCGCCGGTTCACCAGAAACGAAAACTGCTGCACCTTGAACCGGAGCGGGCGACCAAGGAAGTGGCCCAGCAGCCCAGCCGGCTCCACGTACACGTACATGTCCACATCCTTCAGCTCACTGCTGCTAGACATGCGCTTCGCACCCCAGCCGAGCATCTGAGCCATTGGAGAGAGGAAAGCGGAGAGGGATGAGGGATAGTCACGGTGCGCGAGGCCCTTTTCTCTCGCCTGCTGTGTAGTGCGAGTTCGCCGGCTACCTGGTACCGCCTCTGCGTAGGCGGAGTCGTGCACAGATAAGAATGCATGCGGCGGGCGACCAAGTTCGCGTGCGCGAGTGCAAGTGCGAGTGTGTTGCACAGCGGTAATTATCCGTGCGCGAGAGAGAGAAGATGGTAAAGAGGAGCCCGACGAAACAGAGCGTGAGATGCAGGAGCGGATCATGACAGGAAACGTGCGGGTCAAGCTCGTGCCTCACTAGGAGGTCGGTGGCGCCTTCTCTTCTCCAGCACGCCGCGGCCAACACGTGCCGGCATGAGGCCCCTGTCAGGAAAGCGGCGGTTTGCGATGCATATGAGCAGCAGAAACGCGGTGGAGCGCAAGGGAGAGAGAAGGCAGAGGGGCGGTGCACAAGAAGTACGGCAAACACCCTCACTGAAGACACCTCTGACGGACATCTATGCGAGCTCGAGGCGCGCGTGCTCGGAGCCTCCCACACACACACACACACAGATCCCACACGCACACAAGCACGCTGAGCTTGGCCTTGAAGGAGTTTTTCGTTTCAAGGGAGGATCAGCATGGAGACCGAGAAAGACGAGCGAGGCGTGCGGACTTACGCGCACGCCTGTATTTCGTGTACATACCGGAGAAGGCGCACGTGGGGCGTCCACGCGGCAAGGAGAATAACATGAAGGAGGGATCTGTACATCGAAGTGATCACGGCAAGACCATCGAATCGGTTCCTCTATGATGAAAGCGCCTCTCGCTCGCTCGGGGTCGCTGGTGTCTGTGCGCATCACCTTCCTCCGTCCGGGCAAGAGAGGCAAGAGAGGTGCTCAGAGCTGAGGAGGCACACGCCTCCTTTCGCTACACAGAGCACAGACACCACGCGCCACACATATGCAGCAGGCACGCACCCATGCCCGAGAGACACCAGGCCAGGCGCGCATACCCACACAGCGGCAATGTCAAAAAGCAAAAAGAGGAAGTCGATGAGGCCACAGGCACGAAGAGAAAGCCGAGAGAAGGAGAGTGAACGCCAACACACGCACTGGTGCTACGCCGACGGCCTCCCCTCACCCTTCCGTCGCCTCCTTGCCGGTGGCTTCACCCCGCAACATGCACACTGCCAGCGATGAGAGCGATAAAAAAGATGGCGCGCGGTCAGCAGCGCTGTCTTCTCGCACTAATAGATTGCCGTCTATGCGGAGAAGAAAAGCGGCTGCTAGCTCACGCATACACAGCCTGGAGACAGGCAACCGCCTATGCGCACATGGATGGGCGCCTGCACACCGACAGCCATGCATCGACGGCGTCCACCACATCAGCCCCACAAAACAAAACAAAAAACTTAAGTAGAAACGGGCACGCAGTCCATCTCGCTACTCGTCTGTGGAGAGCAGCAGCGCCGTACCACGCTTCGTGTACGTCTCTGGCACCGCGTCGCCCGACTCCAGGTCCACCGCAACAACGTAGGAGGGACGTTCACGGGTGCCGGTGCGGATCGGGTACATGTACAAGGGACACTCGTACACACTCGCCGACTTTGCCTTGCCCGAGCGGAGCTTCGGCTTGAAGTGGATCACCGGCATCGACACAATCAGCTCCATCGGCTTCGGCTCACAGAGCGTGTTCGCCTCCCCGTTCCACCCGGCGCCCTCGAGAAAGATTCCGCGCACGTACGCGCCCTTCTTTGGCCGATGGGCGATGGCGCGCTCCTCGCTCGGCAGGATGGCGTACTCCCAGTCGTACTGGTCGATCGAGATCTGGTCCCGGCGCGCCTGCTGCTGCTGCAGGCTCTTGAGAAAGCCGGTGGGGTATGTAAAGCCTGAGAGCCAGAACACCGTCGGCGTGCGCTGACTCCACAGCCGCATCTGATCCACGCGCTCAACGAGGTCCACCGCCCAGCTCGCCAGTGGCTTCAGACTCGGGTAGGCGCTCGTCCACGGCGGCGGCACGCGGCCGAGCAGCAGCGCGTTAAAAATGGCCTCCAGCTGCTCCGACATGACGATCTCGCCCTTCACGGCGCGGCGCAGTTCCGCCTTCTGCCGGTGAATCGTCTTCAAGAGCGCGTTGTAGCGCTGCACCTCCTGTAGGAGGCATGTGTTGAGGGCGTTGTCGCGGTCTCCCTCGGTTGAATCGTAGATGGCGGTATAGTCAAGCAGGTTCGGTGTGGCGGCCTTGCTCGGCTCCTCGATGGAGGCCAGGATCTCGAGACAGCGATCTTCCTGCGTGACCGCCTGCGCGCTGCCGCTGCTGCTTCCGCCGCCGTCGCGCACCAACGAGGTGTTCACGCTGATAAGGCAGTCTAGCAACGCCGTTGACTCTGCGATTCGACTGGCGATGTCGGCGTTCGCGTGCTGCCCAAAGGCCTCCGGCGGGTCGGTGATGGGAAGCTGGCCGCAGTGATTCTTGTACGCCAGCAGCGTGTTGCAGTCTTCCGGGATGCAGTATTCGTCAGCCGCCGCGAGGGGGTAGCGACTCTGCGTGATGGCGTCCGGGCACATGTACTGTGCCATGTACGTGTTCAGCACGCGCCGGTCCCAGTCGTCCGTGACGCGGCCGCCGTACGAGGCCTCTGCGATGAGGTAGCGGATGGTGACGAACGGAACGTCCTCGACGGCATCGGAGTGCATGTGACCAATATACAGCTGGATGATGTTCTCCGAGACGTCAAAGTCGGAGGACGTAAAGTCGTAGAGGACGTTGTAGCCGAGAGTGCCGTATTTGCGCCGCTCCAGCAGCACGCTATGGAAGAAGCACAGCGCGTAGAGAAGATTGCGGTAGATGAGGGGGTGTTCAGCGCTGCGGATCGCCAGGTCATCCTCACTGAACGTGTTGTACAGGCGCAGCATGTTCGCCTTGATCCCCTTCGGCGGCTCCGTTGTCATCTTGATGGAGCGCTGCAGCACGCCAATCGGGAACTGCGGCGTCGGCACGGAGCTCAGCCAGAGCCTGAAGTCGCGATGCGGATTCTGTTCAAAGATTGCGTCGATGATCTTCTCCAGCTCCACCAGCCATGACACCATTAGGTGGCAATTGGCGAGGAAGACCCACCCGCCCGTTTGGCTGTACTCTTGCAGGGCGCGCTTGGCGTTGTCACCCTGGCCCTGCCCCAGCGCTAGCACCTTCAGCTCACGACCCTCGCGCTGCGCCAGCGACTGCAGCTGCTTCGTCGGGTCCACGCCGTTAGAGAGCACAAAGATGAGCGGAATTGTGTTGGTGCTCTCATCGAAAGTGTCCTTGAGATTGAACACAGGCGGGTCCACGAATTGGCTGCCGAGCTGCTCCTCAATGAACTCGTAAACCATAAAGACGAGTCGGTCAGGGCGCAGGCAGCGCGTGAAGATCATGCGCTGCAGCGCATTGCCACCGCACCGCGCCTCCCACTCCTCCGGCAGCAGGGCCTCCTCGGGTCGCTCCAGGAGGTACCACGCGCGCCACTCATCGGGCTTCTGCTCAAAGTGAGCGGCGATGCCGTGGAAGGCGCTCAGCCGCTCCAGCTCCAAAACGTGGTCCCACGCACGCTCGGAGAGCCACGCGCTTGCGGGGTTTGGCAAGCGGCTCTGTTTGTCCAGCATCTGCGCCCCGCGCATCATGAAGACGTACTCCTCGATGTTCACCAACCCCTGCATCTGCAGGATGCGCATCGTCAT
>NC_018250.1:634282-636782 GCF_000227135.1 Leishmania donovani | reverse complement strand
TGATGATGTGCTCGCTTACCTGCAGCTTCTCCGCCTCCAACTCATCGACTGTCGCCGCCCGCAGCTCTTCCAGCCCAGCCCCTTGAGGCGACACACCCGGAAACAAGTCGCCGAGCATGCTGAGAAACAGCGGCACGTCCTCCTTCACAAACTTGGGCAAGTTCATGTCCTTCATGGCCTTGAGGCAGAGCTGCTGCTCCGTGCCCGGGAAGTTCTCGCGCTTCAAGTTACCGGCCTGCACCAGCACCGCCTTGATGTTGCGTAGGGAGAAGTCGTAGTGGTCCTGCTTCGACAGCTGCTTTTCCATCAGCTCATAGAGGATGGACACCTTCTTCGACAACGACTCCGACTCCTCGAAGCCCTCCGATAGCAGCGTGATCTCGCAGATGAGCGTAAAGTCCGGCACCATCATCGAAATGGGCCGGAGCAGTGCCTTGAGGTTGTCCGGCAGTTCAGAGCGGCCGGCGTAGCCGGGGTTCATGGTGACGAAGAGGCCACAGTTCACGTTCAGCGGGATCTCCGTTCCTTCGAAGAGGAAGTGGCGTTTCTGCTCTGACACGGCCGACAAGATGGACATGATCTGCTGCGCTACGACCGAGAGCACCTCCACCTCGATACGGTTGAACTCATCGAAGCAGGACCACGCGCCAGTTTGCGCAATGCCGCTCAGCATGCGGCCGACAGAGCGGTAGTCGAGGCCGTCGGAGCAGTTGAAGACCATCACGTACTTGCCAATCGCCTTGCCCAAGTCCTTCACCGTCTCCGTCTTGCCCGTGCCGGCCGGGCCCTGCGGCAGTCCACCACGGAACAGCTGCAGGGCCGTTGTCAGCGTCATGTAGGCACGATCGGTCAGCCCCGTCACTACGAGACGGCCGCTGTTGCCAAGGTACTCGTAGTCGTACCGCACCACCGCGCTGGTCTGACGTACCACGCACGTTGGCTCGCCGGAGCCTGCAGTGATGACGGCGCTGGCGTCGCTCATGCCCGCTTCGCTCGCGACTTCACTGGTCGACCCTGCGTTCTCCTGGTAGAAGCGCAGCTGCCGTGTCCACTCAAAGTCCTCCAGCAAGTGCACGCGGTGGGCAAGGAGGTGGCGCAGGATGTCGCGAGAGTGCACCTCGATGGTGACAAGCGCCACGAGCTTGTTGCGCTGCAGCCGCGACTGCGGCTGGCGTACCATCTGGCAGTATTTTCGGATGAGACTCTTCCACTTCTTGTACACCTTGTAGAGCGGTGAGGGCTTTCGGCGGGAGAGGCTGAGGCCGTTTTGGTGCAGGTCGCCGTACTCCGCGATGGCGACCTCGGTCTGGAAGGTCCAGTTCATGCATGCAGCCGTGATGAGCGCCTGCCCTTCATGCTGCTCCACCCACTGTCGAAGCTTGTCGCGGTTGATGGGCCGCCGCGGGATGTAAACGTTGTCCTGCAGGTCTTTCAGAGTTGTGTTCAGGCACGACTTTATCGTATCGCGCATCTTGACCTCGACGCGGTGCAGCCAAACCTCCACAGGCAGGCCGTCCACCTGCAGCGGCGGGCTGAACGGCACCACCTCACCATCGACGGCTGACATGCCCCCGGCAAAGATGCGGTTGTTGCGACCCTCCTTCAGCGCCAGCCGGTAGAGCCCCTCGAAGCACTTGCGCAGGTGCGGCTGCACCTTCTCCGGGTCCTTGGTGTGCCCGAGGATCTCCAGTAGGTCGTCGTTGGAGAGAAAGTAAAAGCGCGGGAAGCAGCGGCGGCGGTCCTCCAGAAATCCCTCCAGGCTGCGCTGGATCAGCTCGAGGTCAGAGTTCATGCTGTTCAGCTGCTCCAGCAAGTTGTCACGGCGCGTGCTGCGGACCACGTTCGCGTCACTGACAAGGCGGGTGATGATGGAGAGCCAATGCGCGTGAATGGAGTCAAACTTCTTCGACTCGGCCACGAGCTTGCGCTTGATATCCTCACTGCCAATGAAGATGCTCTCGAGGTACATCCACTTGGTCTGTACCGAGAGTAGCCCTTCGATCGTATCCGCCACCTGCGACAAGTGCTTCTCCCACATCACCACGCGCGGGCGGAAGCTGTCGACGAAGCGGGACATCTTCATCGAGCTCAGCATCATGAGGTGCTCCGTCAGGGCTGTGTTGATGTCCTCGACGGCGGCGATCTTGTGGTAGCCCTGGTGTGGCTCAATCGTGAAGCACGTCTCCTCCCAGACAAGCGCGATTTTCTCGAGGTCTGTCTCGATCTTCAGCTCCTCGCGGGCGGCGATGGCCATGTTGCTGATGAACTCCGCCTGCACCTCCACATGCGCCTCCATCAGCCGCTGCAGGCAGAACGACGTCTCATCCTCCAGCTCAAAAGCCGTATCCAGCTGCACCTTGAGCTGCTCCCAGTGACGGGGGCGGATGGCTGGCGTGCGCAAGTCGTCGATGATTGGCAGGATCTTCTTGATGAGGTCAATGTCGTCCTTCAGCCGCAGCCACACGTCCATCTGCTCCATCTCCTTGCGCAGCTGCAGAGC
>NC_018250.1:544282-631782 GCF_000227135.1 Leishmania donovani | reverse complement strand
GTCACCGCGTCAAAGGCGGCAGTGATGATCTGACGCATCATTACCGCGAAGTTGTCGATGTCTGTCTTGAGGGCGCGGTAGTCGTCCACCCATTGTGTCGCCTTGACATCGAGCACGTTGTACGTGAAGTGACGTAGCACCTCCATTTTAGCCTTGAAGGCACGCTGGATGTCCATCAGCTGCGACTCCAGCTCAGGGCCCTTATTACCACGAAAGATGGGTAGCTTGCCTTCGAAGAGGCTGGCCGGCAGCCGTATCACGCCGTCCAGCTCCGGTACGCTGAGCGGGGAACCGGCAGGAAGCTGTTCCCGCACAAGCCCCGACAACTTGGTTCGGCGGCTCATGCGGCGATGGGAGGCGACGACGTTGCTGCAGCGCGCAATCGACATGGACACCGCCCCGTTCCCGCCGGCCTCGCCATCCGCCGTGCCAGTGAAGCCGAACTGGAGCTGGCTGAGGCAGATCTCTCGGAGGTTTTGGCACCGGTGGCGCACGAATCCGTCCATCTCGTTCAGGAACGACTCGTCAAGCTCCAGCTTCTCGCCTTTCTCAATGCGAAAGCGGCGCCGGGTAGCGACCAGCATGAGACGGCACTCCGTCAGCCACGCCTCACCAGCAACCATACTCTCCTCCAGCGCTTTCATGCTTTCTGCGACGTCGCCGGCGAAGATGGCACGCACGTTGATGCGGCTGCTGCACCTACCGATGATCTCGCTCGATACCATGCGCAGCAGCCGTGTGATGTGCTCCTTCTTGTAGAACTTGGAGAAGATCAAAATCAGCTGCACATTCTTGAGAACGTCCTGCACCAAGTGCGGGATGTCGCGCAGCTCCGCCTTGGCAAGACGCTCACACGGCTCGATGAGCGTGCACAGGTAGCGCAGGTTGTCGTACGCCTCCTCGGTTCCGCGCTCAATGTCGGTGCGAAGGCCGAGAAAGGGTTCGAGATAATAGAAAGACTTCGCGTCCTTCAGCACCTTCACGACAGCCGCCACATCGTCACGGTTCAGCTGCAAGCGAATGCTGCCCAAGTCTCGCGCCCGCGCCCGCCAGTACTGAATCTCCTCCAGCGGGCCGGCATGGCCTTCGTCGTCGGTGCTGGCTGTGTCGCGCTGGCTGACGACAGCCTTGATCTGCCGTGTCCAGTGGATCACCGTGGCCTCGTAGCGCTGCACGAGTTCGTGGTCTGCGTACGTGTCGCTCTTGGCGCCAGCGGCCAGGTCACCTGGCACGTAGAGCACTGTTTGCCCCTTCAAGCTGTTCACGTCCTCGACCACAGTTGCCATGAAGCGGTGCAGCGCCGTGTGCACATCCTTCTTGATGCTCGTCGGCCACTGGTTGTGCAAGAACGTCGGCAGAATCGTCTGGCGCACGGTGCGCAGGAAGCTGTCCAGTAGGTAGTTACCTCGGAACGTGCCCCACATGACGTAGTTCTCCAGCGTCTCGCGCAGCAAAGGCTTTTCAGCGTCGAGGCGCACAAAGTAAAGCACGTCCGTGCTAGCACCGGTCAAGTTGCCGCGGAGGGAGAGCTCAGGAAGGCCAGGGACGATCTGCAACTGCGGGGGCTGCGGTCCGCTAGAAACGCCCCAGTCGCTTCCATTCGAGGCTCGGCTACCGTCGGCGCCGGTGAAAGCAAAGTACGAGGACGCGGCAGTGCCGTCAACACAGTCTTCATCATCGCTGTCGGGGTGGCTGCGGTTGAGACCTATGCCGCTGCCTTTCGTCTGCCGCCGGGAACTCAGCTTGGAATTTCTGGCACTGCTGCCGTTGTTGAAGGTGCGACGGCCCGCAGCTGAGCGCCGCTGGTGAGCAGCCGTCACGGCGGGTTCGGCGTAGTAAGCGAACAGCACACGGTACTGCGCGTCTTCGCCCATGAGGAACTCATTGATCAGAAAGTAGTGGTGATCTACGAGCTCGCTGGCTATGGTACATCCAAGGGTGTCCTGTAGGCGCCGCTCCACCCACTGCACGCAATCCTGATTCGCCTCTGTCATTGCCATCTTCGTCTTCCTGGGGTGGCGGAGGGATGGAGGCAGGGGTGCAGTGCGGTGCGGCCGTGAGCGGCAGCCCTTGTGAATCTAAAGGCTACAAGTGAGCCACGGAGCGAAAAAAGAAAGAGGGGCCCTGTGGCGGAGGAGGAGGCGAGAGGGGAGTCTGGCAGGCCGTACGCCACAACCATGCGCACGCACGCGCCAAAGCGGGCAGCAGAAGATCGAATGAAAAGGAGGACTGCGCACCCGCACGCCGGCGCGCATGTGTCTGCGTGTTGGGTGTCCCCGTCGCTACTTGCGCGGGCGCGGAGAGAAAACAGAGAAACCAACGAACAAAGAAAGAGAGGAGGGAGGGGGAGGGGGCCGTGTGGTGAGCTCTTGTTTTCGCTCTTGCCGAGCGGCTGATGATGGATGCGTTCGTGGGTGGGTTACAAAAGGAGGCGCGGCACGAGAGAGCGAGTAGGCAACGCACGGCTCCTCAACTTTCTGCCTCTCCTGAATCGTCGCCTCCGGCCTCTGATACGTCACAGTACTGCGCAGCAAGGCACGACTGCCGCTGCCTTCTCGGTTGCCGCTTCGCGTTGATTTCTCTGCAGTGCTGAGAAAGTGAGATCAGCCAGTTTGCAGCTCGCACTGCACGCGTCTCTTCCGGCCCGCTTTCTATAATAGTGGATGGCTGCGTGTCCTCGTGGACCTGCTGCTGCTACTGCTGCTGCTGCCACTACACGGACGGCAATACGTGTAGGCATACAGAGACAGACGGGCACTCACACTCAACCACGGAAAATGTGGCGGGTGCACAAGCGCAGATCCAACAAATAAAAGCAAAGAAGAAGAGTATGCGCGCTTGAGAGAGTGAGCGATGAAGTGACAGGTTAGAGAGACACGCGTACGCCTCTCCACAGTGCTTGCGTGCGGTGCCGTGTGCGTGCGGTGGTGGGAGCGCACTGCACCGCCAAGCCGGGACAATAAAAAAAAAGAAGAGCTGCGCGGGCGTTCATGAACGCGGGGGAGGGAGGAAGAGGGGGGCCATACGCGCCCGTGAGTGCGCGGGTGTGAAAGACGCAGTGAAGAGGGTGGGAAAAGGAGGGAAGAGATGGCAGCACGAGAGAAAGGGAGAGAGAGATGCAGCAGCAGTCGACTGGCGAAAGGCCCAACTCGCACGTCGCCCGCTCATACGCACACGAAAGAAAAAACAAGAGAAGGGGTATGAGAGAGGCATAGAGGCGAGAAGGTGGTGGTGCAGCAGCACTGACGCAATGCCGCCTTCCCCACCCCCCCCCACACACACACACACTCCGCCCAGTCCATCTTGCGCACTGCACGCGGCATACGCCTCTCCAAAAGAAGAGGAAAAAGACAGGTGCGATGAGCTCGACGAGGATACAGACGCCGCAGCGCTGGGAGGAGGAGGAGGAGGAGTAGTGCCCTCGCCCCTTCTCTCTCGCCCTCCCTGCGCGTCTGTGCGCACTTTCTTATCTTTGGCTTGCGCGCGTATGCGTGTGCGTCTGTGTATTCATTCTTACATGTCATGTCTGCATGGGGCTTCCTCTTCCCTCCCTCCTTAGATATAAGTTGGTGTTTTATCGGCATTTCTTTGGTGTGCGGAGGAGAGGGAGGGAAGGGGACATCGCCGTCGCTCGCCCGCCGCGACAACGGAAGGGAAGAAGAAAAAGGAAGCAAAATGAGAGGGCGGCGAAAACGCCTGCGCTCCCCACACGGGGAACGGAAGAAGAGAGGGGGAGGCAGGCGCAGCGTGGTCTGCCATTGTCAAGACCGAGTTCATATGCGCCGCTACCCTTCACCTGCGCGCCCTTCCTCTTCTTCGTCTTTCGGTTGTGAAAGGACGCCGAAAGCCTGTCCGTGAAAAAGCGCAAGAGTGCTCGCCTGCATGTGCAACCTCGAAAAAGAAAAAGGTAGAGGAAGGGGTTGGGGCAGGAGACACGATGCTGGCAGACGAGACGCGAAACGGAGGACAGTGACTAAGAAAAGAGAGCAGAGGTACAGGGGAGTGTAGTGTGTGCAGCTGACGGTAATCAACGCGGATGCTCACTCTCGAAGCGCTGGCACAGCTCTCATATGACCTCCCACCACCGCCCCACCCCCTCTATATAGTATCGTACCCCTCAGCAGAGGAGGAAAGACCGAAGAGCAGGCAGGGCGGAGCATAGCACGGCAGAGAAGAGCCAGAGACGGAGGTGGGGGGGGTCTGGAGTGGAGCAGAGCGGGCAAAGGACGAAGGGAAAGACCGTTGAGGCAAAACAGCAGTTAGAGAAAAAAGAGGACGAAAGCAAAGGCAAACATACCAAAGGAAAACGTGTGTGTGTGTGTATGTGTGTAAGGGACGGGATGGAGACGGCGGTGGCGGTGGCGGTCGGTAGGGGAGGGGTAGCTGAAGTGTCCACTCTCACGCCTGCGAAAAGAGGGTGGAGTGTGCGTGGCACATGCGTGCCAGCTGACGTACGCCTCCCCCTCCCCCCTTCCTACGTCCATATTCGCACACACGCACAGAGAGCAACATGCAAACAAAGAGGAGGCGAGCAAAGGAATGCGTGAAAAGGAGAGGACGCGCTCAGAGCGCGCGGCACACGCATGCAGGCAGGTCGAAAACAGAGAGAGAGACGTACACCAGGTCCACCGAAACCCGCATCCTCTTCGAATTAACTGGCAGTCCACCATCCCCTCCCTTTCACGCTTTTCAGTTTTTGCGCTCTCGCCAACACTGGCTGCCGTTTGCTTGATGTTGCTGATGTTGTAACAACTGTAGAGGAGGGGGAAGGACGGAAGAAAAGAAAAGACGGCGACTGAGCCGCGCGCACACACAAGAAATACTAGAGAAGTACAAGGGGCCTCGCCCAGAGACGCATGCGCCCATTCGCGCGCAACTGCCCTACACGCATGCCCCTCCGTCTTCCATCAACGGCCGACGGCATACGAAGACATGACCAGTCAGGGCGCGAGAATGGCGTGGGCGTGAACGTGAGCGTGACGGTGTCCAAACCCCATCTTCTCGGAAACATAAAACAAAAAGCACAAGAAATTTATATGCTTCACTATAGCGCATGCGTGCTCGATAAGGTGGCCGATCCTTCTCTTATGCGCCCACCTTCTTTGAGCGACGCGCGGCGGCCTCCTCCTTGAACCGACCTGCCAGGAAGCCCTTCTCCTCGTGATATGACTCGTACACGGGGTCCACATACTTGGGATCGCCAGCGCGCAGCAGGGACGATAGGTGATGCGTCTGCTCGGCAGGGCGGTACGATCCACCCAGGCGGTCCCATATAGTCGTGTACTGGCCGTAGTCGCAGTTGGACAGTTCGTGGTGGATCGTGTGATGGCCAGTTGTGTTGATGAAGTGTCCACCAAAGTCAACCTGGTCGTGGATCGAGATCGTCCAGAAGTTCACCGCCAAGAATAGCACAATGAAGAGGATGTTGTGGAGGGGAAATAAATAGACAAAGACGTAGTACGGAACGCCCTGGCCGAAGCCGTCAACAGGGTTAAAGGCGTGCGACGAGAAGGGCGTTGTGTACTTGTATGTGTGGTGCAGTTTGTGCACGTGCTTGTAGATTATCGGGTGGTGCAGCCCACGGTGGAAGCAGTACACCATGAAGTCGGTAAAGGCGAAGAACAGCACAGGCGACATCAGGAAGTACGCCCAGCCGTAGTCGGAGATGTTGTAGTACAGCTTGCTGTACCCACGGTGCGAGAAGGTGGCCGCCGGCATCATCAAAAACGCCATGAATGGGATCGAGCACACCGCAATCCAAATCTCGTGCCGCACCTGCTCATGCAACTCGCGAGCATCGTCGGGATCGATCGTCTTGGGAAAGAACTGTCGCTTCAACTTGCGAAAGTACGTGAAGTAGGAGATGGAGGCGAAGAACAGGTACATGGAGATGCCGCCACTGGTGAGGATAAGCCAGAAGACAAGCATCTGATGCGTCATCTTCTCCCGGTCCACCGGGATGACGGAGGTGAACAGGCGAAAGGCGAAGTCCATGCTTTCGAATGAGCCGGTGCGCGTAAGGTGGTGGCTGTATCATGGAAGGCTGTCCCGCTCAGGAGGGTGCTGGCAAGAACAAAGCGGTGGTGCGGGGAAGCAACACCTCAAGGAGAAGAACGGCGTACGTCGATGGAGCGGCTCGAAAGTCGCGGGCGGCTTGGCGGCGGTGCTGTACGGCGGAGTGACGATGTCGTCCAATTGGAAAGCGAAAAGGCGAAGACTTGAGAGGGTATATACATATATATATATATGTGTGTGTTCCTCAAAATGTGCGGGCGACGCGCAAGGTCGGTTGGGTCTGTGCGTATGTGTGCGCGCGCGGAGGCACACGCCAGCAGTGAAGCTGCGTGAGCGTGTCGAAGGTTGCTGCTGCTGTGTCCAGAGGGCGTCTATATTGCTCCCGCGTTATCCGAGAGACCTGTGAGAGAGTTCACCAATGGAGAAGGAAAGACAGGTGAGGGGGCGAGTTCGTCGCAGACACGCACGAGCCGACGTACGGTGGTGGGTAGGTGGATGGGAGGGTAGAGACTCTTACACACAGCGGGATGGATGGATGGACGGGGGGGGAGGGGGGGGGGCAGCGACTGGAAAAGAAATCAAAACTTTTTCGGGGAAGACGTGAAGAATGAAAAAGGGGAAAACAGGAGAGGATGATGATGGAAAGGATGCGGATATGCGGGATGCGTTTGCTTTCGTGGGCATACGCTCTGCTGGGGTGTGTATGCCGTCGGCGCCGCAGAAGAATCGGAGAGCCGTGGAAAGGGGGTTTGATGGGTGAGGAATAGCGGAGGGAGGGGAGGGGAGGTCGAGCGCTACATTGGAACACGGAGAAACGCGCACGCGCATACTCGAGAGACACACAAAACGAAGAGTTGGTTTGCCGATCAAGTGCGCGAGAAGCGTTTCGACGCAAAGACCATCGGAGAAGGCGATGAGCTCGGAGAGGCTCAGTTGATTTCGCTGCTCGCAGACTCGCGCGAGCGGCTCCTTGGTGCGGTGGAGAAGAGATAGTGTCCCGTTCGCACAAAATGCCCAGTGCAGTAGCCGGGCAAGCGCCTCTTTATTAGATTTGGGGAGGGGAAGAGACTCTCGCGCGCGCTGCTCTCTCTCTCTTCGTCTGCCTTCACGTTTCACCCTTGCAGTCACTTAACTGAAACCTGAGCTGCGCTGTGGCGCACACATACACACATGGGTACGCAGCCACACAATCGCAGATGCATCGCCAACACACGCGCCTACCACCGTATCGCGTCCGTTAGAGAGAACAGAACAAAACACGCAGACTTTGTGATGAGGGAAGGAAGGGATGAAAGAAGAGGAGCGAAGAAGGCAGCACGGCACGAGCTTCAGATTTGACCGCTGATGCAAACCGCTCGTTACAACCCCGCACATATTCGAGTAGCCTCCGGTCTGATTCCGCGCGTGACGACCGATAACCGACTTGGTTACCCCTACAAGGGCCGCAGAACCTCGCAAGGGCTGATGACGGGCGGCTGCTAACACCACAGCTAAACTTGAAGAGCACCGCCCTACTCAGATGTGGGTGGGCGAGTGAAGAAGACAGAAAAGAAAACAAGCAATCACAAAGGAAAAGGGACGAGAGTGCGTTGAGCCAGCGGCTGTGTTGCACGTCTAATTTGTTGGCGTTGGTGACAGCGAGTACAGCCGCAATAACGAAAACGAAGGAAGAAAATAGAGCGGGAGGGAGGTGCTGACATATCGTGCATTACCGTCCCATAAAAGTGGCCTCATCCACACCCCCGATCTCGCCCCTCCACGCACCGAACGAATGCCGCTGGCCACTTCCAAACCCTTCCGTTCTCCATCCTCGCACGAGCTGAGCACCGTTCTGCTTCCATCACGCACAAGTAATCGCAGCAGCAACGATATCCAGCGCACGCGAAGCAGAAAAAAATGGAGATGAGTGGAAGGGCGGAGAGAAACACGCACGTACACGCACACACACACACACGACCACGCAGGCGCAAAACGAGAATATATATGAAGGTGGTCCTGAAGAAGAGGGAGCAGTCGTGGTTGTGGGAGGGGGAAGCAGAACGGCAGAAGGGGCAGCACGCGGGGCTACAACGCACACACACACACACACACACACACACACACACTGGAGCTAAAAGCTGAAGGGGAGGTGAAGAAGCTGACAAAATGACGCTCGCTTCGTGGCCGCACCCCACCACAACAACCGCCTCGCCGCCGCGGTACAGATCCTGACAGCACCGGCATTCCTCGTCCCCACTCCATTCGACCCTTCAAGTGAGGAAGAAGTCACTCCGCGACGAGCTCAATCAAGATAAAGAAGAACGACGCGAGCGCCACCATACCCACCAGTGACCACTTCACAAGCCACAGCCTCACTAGTAGCTCGGCCCTTCTGCCCCGACTGCCCGCAGTTAGCACGGAAGAGGGCTTCGTTGGCGACCTCGCGGCAACTCCTCCGGCGAACGCAGCTCTCCCTGATGTTGCGGACGCCTCCTCAGCGGCGCGCACGCGATGCCGCTGCCGAGAAATAAGCGCTCCTTGCAAGTAGCTGGTGAAGCGCCGGCCCACCACACTCGTCAAGGACGCCGGCCCAGGGGACCCCGCTGCCGTCGTGCCAGCAACCGCCGTGGCGTTAGACCGCCACCACAACCATCGATCGCTGCCTTCGTTCACGAGTTTCGAGCCCGTGCGACTGTCGGCGGCGCTCCAGCCTTCGCTATATCGAGAGACCTGCTTCAGCGCCGGCTTGGGCAGGGGTTGGCCCGGCTGGTAGGTTGCAGTAGCGTGGGTTCCCGAGGTACTGCTCCACGAGGAAGCGATACCCGTCGCAGACGCCGTCGTCGCGGAGAGAGCAGAATGGAAGCACACACCACCAACCTCGGTGGTCCTCATGTCACTGCTGCCCGGGCTTTTGGCCGGGGCGAAGGCTGGCGTCGCCTCGATGCGTCCCTCTTTCTTGTTGAGGTGCAGCGAGAACAGCGAGGCGCCGCCGCTTTGAGCAACCGGTGTCGCCGACCGGTCGAGTGACAGCGAAGACGACGCCGGGCGCGTCGCCGCCCCACCGAGGGAGGGGCCGAGCTGCAGCTGCCCATGGGGAGACTCAGATGACGCGCTCAGGGCGGACTTGCTGTTGCTGCTGCTGTTCGCGGAGATCGCCGGCCTTTGATCGGCATCAGGCGGCGGCGGCACAATCGAAGAGGTTGATGGGCAAAGCGGAAGCCGCGCTCTGGCATCATCGCTGCACCGCAGAGACGCCGTCAGGCCATCAGCAACTGAGAGACCATCTCTGGCAGGATCATCTAACAAGAAGTGCACGCGGCGATTGAACGCCGGCCTGGGAAAGCCGCTCACTCCTGTGTCCGTGCAAGACGAGCACGCGGAGCTCTCGCGGCGGCTGCGGTGCGGGTGACTCGGGTCCTCCACGGAGATGGTGGACGCTACGGAAAGAGACGCATATGAATCCTGCCGGGAGCGGCCACTGCGGTGGCGCGACACTCCGCTAGGCGACTTTAGCGGGGCTTGGCGCATCAGGGATAGCGGCGTGGTCACAACCTCTGGCTGCGCCACTGAAGAACTTGACGACGTCTTCGACTGTGTGGCGTTCAAAGTCGCTGAAACGGGTGCCGCTTCGGCAAGCGGCGTCGGTCGAGTCAAGCTGAGACGTGCAGGCTTGCTGATCGAAACGCTGTCCACGCTCGTAGCGCTGCTTGTGTTTTTGATGGTTTTGTTCGCGTTCGCACTGTTGACCGCCAGCGTGAGAGGACTAGAGGAGTAGTCGATGATCAGCGGGGTGCCGTTTCTGCTGCTCGGGCCCCCGGGTCCGCTCGCATTGCTGCGGTCCCCCTCATCTGACGCAATGGCGCTGCGGGCGATGCCGGCCGCCTCAGCTAACATGGCGCCCGGCCCGGTGCGAAAGCACCGAAAGGAGGCCTCTGAGGTCATACCGACCCCGCCGCTCCGCTTCCGCAAGCTGCCCCGCTGCTTGGGCGGCAGGTCTACGCTCCGGCTCTGGCTGTGATCGAGGGTACTACTATCGCGCGGATCTGGCGTGCGCAGGTGCGACGTGACGAGTGCTTCTTGCGTCTGTATGTTTATGGCAGCGATGGAACAGAAAGTGGGGTCTTGCGGTGCGCCGCGGTGCCCTGCTGCTCTGCTGGCGCTTTCTATCGCCACCGTGGTCGACGGCGATGTGAGTGGTGACGAGGTTGCCCGCCTCGGTAAGCGAGACGGCGGAGGCGGTTGCAACGCCTTCGGGGTGCTGCGGCGTACGCTTCTATCCTCGGTGGAGCAGAATCTCCGATCAGCCGACAAGAGGCTCTCTGGCGAGCTGTGAAGACTTAGTATTGCTTCGTGCATTGGTGCCTCGAATCGGCTCTCGTGCCGCTGAGAATCCGAAAGGTATGCCCTACCACGCCGGCAGTGTACGAAACGGCGGCAGATGGATAAGGGCCCGCCTCCAAACTCTGCTGTGGTGGTTGAGGCGCTGTCAGAGAACGAGTCCGTCGATGTGGAAACTCAAGGCGATAGCAGTGCCCCACTGGGCGCAGCCGTTTTTGCGTATGTCGTCGTCGTGCGTCCTCTTTGGTCACACTCCGCGCGTGGCAGTACCACCGCTGTGATCCTCTGTAGCGCCGAGCACGGCGGATGTGCAGTTCCGTCGAAGTCGACAGAGATGACGGCGCTGATGAGAATCGTGTACTGGTCACAGCCGTGCAGCCTAGCCCATGCACAATGAGACACGCGGCTTTGTACGTGTGTGCGCCTCGGGGGGCGGGACGAATCGAGGTGTCTGCTGAGATGTACAAGCAGCTGCGCGCACACCGCACTTCGCTCTCTTGAGTGACGAGGGCTTTCGGGGGAGGAGGAGGGGGGATGCTTCTCTAGGCTCTGGTTGCCGACGATTGTGGGGTCAGGGACGATGACGCCAAGAGAGCGAAAGGAGTGGAGAGGCGCGGCAGCGGCAGATGAGCACCGGCTGACGCGATCACAAAGTGAAATGAAAAAAAAAAGGAAAAGAGAAGCAAAGGAAAAGCGGCAGCGGTAGTGGGGTAGGAAATGAGGCAGACAGACAGACACGCGAGGAAAGATGGTGGTGCGGTGGTGCGAGGGGGGAGGGGTCGAGGCAGGAATGGAAGGGGTGGCGCACACACACACAACAATAGCACTAACAGCGTGAAGACAGAAAAGGAAAAAGAAAGTGACACTGAGCAAGTAAAAGGTGAGGCCGCTGTAAAGGTGACAAAAGGGAAGGAGGTGTGGGGAGGCTATCGTTGTGGCGCAGATGATGCAGATATGCGCGCGCAAGAGAGAAAGGAGAGAGTGCCCGCACCACGCGTGCTGTGACGCGCACGACGCCCACAAGAGCAAAAAAAAAAGCACAGCGGAATGGCCCAATAATACGAGGTGCCCCCCTCCCCCAAAGCACATAACCTGTGGGGGTAAAGCCAGCACCAACGTTGAAAAGAAGAAGGGGGCAGGCAGGCAGGAGGGTCGTAATAGAGGGCACAGGGGAAGGCAGCCACGATAACCGCCCAAATACGCAAGAGAGAACAAATAGAAAGGCACAAGTGGAAGCAACAAAGGCACACAAGCGAAGAAGCACGCCACCTCCGTCCGTCGATGTGTTGTATCGTCGCTGGAAGATTGGTGTCAAAGAGAATTATAGTCAAGGTCGAGCTCGTGTGGCTGCCGCAGTGGCCGCGCGTCTGAGTGGACCAAAATGGCAGAGAAAGAAAAAGAGAGAGGTAGGCTTACGGGGGCGCTGGCGATAGAGAACAGATGTGCACTGGTGCCCACACGCGCACCCACTCACACACACACACACACACACACACACACACACACAGCGAAAGAACGAAGGAAAGGAAACAAATGAAGGGGCGGAGGAGAAAGACAGCAGCAGCAACACCAGCAACGGCAGCAACGAACAGAAAGTGAATGAGTGAAGTGAGAGAACCAAAGCGAAAATGAAGACGAGGCACACACACACATACGCACACAGAGAAGACGCCACAACAACGAAATATATAAGTTACAGGAATCGCATATACAAAAACGAAAAGGTTTCGAGGTGTGAAAAGGAGGCGGCGGCAGAGGTGTGGGGAAGGGGGGGGAGCAGACGTAAGTGTATGAGGCGGTGGCAATCACACGGCAGCGCACACACGAGAACGCGCGCCAACGGTGTCCCAAACACCTCTTTTTTGTTTTTTGGTATCGGAGGGGGCGGGCGGGGGGAGTGGGGTCCTTTACTCCAACGAAACGGCACAGAAGAGCGCAAAGCAAAGACGCACTGCGAGGCGAGTGGAGGGCGAGGAAGGGGGGCGGCGGACTGCCAACGGCGATGGACGCCCGCTGTCCCTTTCCGCTCCTTCGGCTTCGGGCAAAGCGGGTTCGCAGAGGTGTCGAGAGCCAGAGAGGGAGCAGAACGGTTGCACTGCGGCGTGTGGGTAGGGCACGAGAGCGCGAGAGCGCGAGAAACAACGACGACGAGAAAGGATGCCGTCGACGGATTCGAAGGGGTGTCTTCTCTTTCTCTTCCCTTCTCTCTTCCCCTTCGCGTCTCACCCACTGAGTTCAGATGTGAATGTGCGGGCCTGTGCGGGCAGACCCCTGCGTTCTCGTTAGGCTCGACGGGGCACCCCTCTGAAAACGGCTCGATAGGTTCCGCAGAAAGCGCAAGACACTTGCACCGCTCCCTCCAAGGAAGGAATGAAGGGAAAGAACGAAGGAGGGGCGGGCAGATGTGCACGTGACGAGCAGCCGACTCCGCTGTGCACGCGTACGTACTGAAATGCCCGAGGAGCGCGCGTGTGTGTGTGTGCGGTAGTGGTGGTGGTGAGATGAGAGAAGGGGAAGGTAGGAGCGAGCCAGAGTTCGCCAAACGAAGGTGAGGAGGGAGGAAAGGAGGCGGGGGTCCACCAGAGAAACACAAACAGAGAAAAGATGGAAAAGACAGAGAAATAGAGCCAAAAGAAAAGTGTCACAGAAAGCGTTCGTGAATTGGGGCGGTGAGAGGGGAGGGGAGGGGAGAGATACACGGAGGGAGGGGAGGGGGTTGTGATGATTTTATTATGCACGTATGTTACAGGGCCGCCTTTGTGTTTGTGTGGGTATTTGTTGTCTGGGAGTGGTGGGAAATTCGTAGCCGTATGCGCCTACTTGCTTTGTCGTTCTGCGGGTAGATAGGCGTTGCAGTGCCTGGACGCCACAGAAGGTGAGGGGGTGGACGCAAAAAGTCTCAAGATGGGAGCCAGGAGGGATGAAACGGCGAGTTGAGTACGGCTGTGTGCAGGTGAAGCGCACGTGTGCGAGCGAGCGCGAATAACAAGAGGAGAGGCGATGGGTCGCCTGCGCCTCACACACAATCGCTTCCAACACAACCACAACCACCAACACCGTTGTCTTGTGGCGTTGCTCTTGCCCACCTTCTCCGTTTTTCTTGTTTTTTTTGTTTGCACAACGGAGTCCTCTCCGCCACTGGCGCGCTGTTTACGGTTTGCAGCACGGCAAGCGGGGAATACACGAGAAGCAAGCGGAGACGCTCGAGAAGGAGGTGCAAGTGCTCCAATCTGGAAAAAAAAAAGACAGCAGAGAAGAGTGACACTAGCCGATGCTTTGCGGATCCAGTCGTCGTCTTAGAGGCGTTGATGTGTGTGTCTGTGCGCGCGCAAGAGATCTTGTGCGGTGCAGTCATTGTACAAGGAGAGAGGTCCATCAGGAGCGAGAGACGCAGTGGAGGGAGGATGCGCAGAAAAGAGAGGCTCCTGTCGCTACGTATGCGCCTCTGCCGGTGCGCGTGCAGGACAGCAAAAATGACCCGCAGCACGAGGAAGGCGGGCGATGCCCCCTCCCCCTCCCCCACCTTCCCGGGGTGACAGAGGAGTCGCAGCGTAGACATACGGAAGACAAGTCGTGGGCAGAGTGTGCAAGGCAATAGTATGAGGGTGCTTGCAGACGTGGACTCTCCAATGCACAAGCGTGTGGCAATCTGAGAAGCCCGCGAAGGTGGTGCGCCGAAGCATCTCCGTGAATCCCCTGTTAGCTGATGTTCTTTGTTATGCCGTTCTGAAAATGTGAACACTCAAAGTCATCCACACACACGTCAACGTCACAGCAGTCATGCCGCTCAGCGGAGAAGCGCCACTGTCGTTCCTCGGCCGCCGTTACAGCAGAGGTGTCGAGGGTAGCGCACGCAGTACTTCACCGCCGCCAAGCCATCTGCGGGGGCGTCAAGCGCCGCACGGCATCTATCCGCGGCGTGTGTGAGGTGTTGCACGGAGGCGGCGGAGAAGTCGGAGCACAGCGCGCCCCACACCACGAAATCCAACAGCGGGACTACAGCAATGCGATCAGGGGTGAGAGAGAGAAGGCGCTCAAGGCCTTTCTCTACTGCCTCGGCAGAAGCGGCAACTGCGCCGCTGTCTCCGAGATCGTCATCGTCGCCGCCGTGCGGAGTCCGTGAGGGGCGTGACGACAGCGTCGACGCTGCACTGGAGCATGAGCCGACGAAGAACACGAGACACGCTGCTGGTACCCCGCCGGTCCTCATCCTCACTCGAGCGTCCACTGCTGGGTCCAAAGACGTGCGGCCGTGGCACTCCGCCAGCCACCGTCTGAGGAACTCGTGTGGGACGCGCTGCAGCTGCTGCAGCCAGAGCGACAGCTGCCGGTGGTGCAGCGCGACTTCCGCCGCGGTTTCCGCGGGCGAGTCGGCCGGATCACCGTCGCACGACGCCGGCGAGCGCCACTGCTGGGGTGCGACACATGACAATGATGGAGTGCTAGGCTTCTTGCTCGCGGCAAAGTCGCCTTCGACCACGTAGCGCCTCGCCGTGGGCACCACCTCGTACGGCGATCGATATACGCAGAGGCCGCTGTCCACCCACGTGCACGTGTTGACCGCAAAGCAGCGCATCGCCGGCAGCAGCACCCTCTCCACATACGCCACGTCGTTGAGCAGAACAAGTGGAGACAGCGGTGCCTGCGGCCTGTCCGCCTGCCGCGCCCTTGCAGTCGTTGCAGAGATGGAGCCCGGCAGCATCGCCGGTGCCCGTCGACCGATCATGATGTAAAGATCGTGGATAAGCAAGCCCGAGAAGCTGCCGAAGACGTCGTTGAATAGCAAGCGATGGCGCCGCCAGCCGCACAACTGCTCCAACTCATGAAGACGCCACAGGGACGGGCACACATTCACTGGTGGCCGCCTGTTGCGCTCACGGACAGCCCGCGGACCGTCGTCGGTGTCTGACACCCTTGACGACGAGGAAGGAAGCGCGCCAAGCGAGTCGCTGCCCGGCAGCACCCACCGCGGCTGATGCAGCAGGAACGGTAGCAGTACCCGCTCACGGGCAAGCATGAGGCGCTCCTCCGCCGTGGGGAGGACGGAGGTCATGACTGGCTCGGCGGCGGCGGCGTCAGGTGTAGTAGAGAAGAACGAGGGAGGTGAGCTGAAGGGCGTCGACGGAGTCGGTGGTGACGCCGAGGTGGCGGCTGCGGGTGTGTAGAGAGCACTCCACAGAGCGTCCGCCAAAGGTGCGTCTATGACACGTACGGGGGCATCTACGGCCGCATCGGCGCCGCTCGCCTGCGCCCCCCAGAGCGCTGGTGACAGAGGGCTGGGAGCCGCCGCTGCGTCTGCCATCACTGCCGGCATTGGAAAGAGCAGTGGCACTGCCACCTCGATGGCCACTCGACCGAAGCGGAAGCCAGTGCTCCACTCTTGGGTGAAGGCTCCGCCATCAGACATGAGCGCTGCGCCCTCCGTATCGAGTTGCTCCTCCAGTCGCAATCGGTGGCCCTCCTCCCTTCCTTGCCCACATGATGCAGGCGACAAGGGCGCGGAGTCTGTCGGCTTGCTCATCTGCCGTGGATGCACTGGACGAGGTGATGGTGCTGGTAGACGCTGCTGCCCATCCGTCATGGGTGGTGGTGTCTGTGAGCGGTCGCTGTCCTCTGCAACTGCCGCCGCACCGGTAGAGGTACGCGGGCGTGGCGAAGGCACGCGGGCAGCCACGGCCTCCCGCCACATGCGAAAACTTTCGGCCATCTCCTGGCGCGCCGTGGTTTGCCGACACAAGCCTCGTCTGTCCTGGTCCCTGGGAGCAGAGGATTCCGTCGCTGCTCTATATTTTGTCATCTGTGCCGCCTGCTTCGCGATAGGCGATGAGGAAGGCTCGGTAGCGGGGTCGCCCATGACTCCGAGCTTCCGACTCTGCAGCTGCGCCGTCCATAGATTCGCGGATGTAGACGAAGAGGCGCCGGCACACGCACGCAGCCGCTTGCCGGACATCGACACAAAGAAGGAGGAGTTGTCCGCAGCGCCGGAACCCGTGGCGGACGACAGCAACATGAGGGGCTCAGAAGCGTCGGCATGGTGTAAGCAAAGCCGCTGTGCGGCTGCCGCCGTTTCAGCTGCCAGCTGCTGTGTCGTCGGCACCTCCGACATGTAGCTGGAGAAGCACGTCGGGTAGAGCACCCCCGCATCAATGGGAGAGACGCCGGAGTTGGTCGTCGTCTGGCCTCGCGCCACAGTGAAGAAGAAGAGAGTGTAGAGTGGCGGCGACATCATCCTCATCGTGGACGGTGCCGCCGCGCTTGCTGATGCGCGGGATCCTGCAGTCGGTGCTGATGGCTGAGCCGGCACTCGTGCCTGAAGAACTGCCGCCTCGTAAGCGCTCCTAGGGTCAAAGCTGTACGTGTGTGCGAGAAAGACCTGCGCCTCCAGCGCGGATACGTAGCGGGACACCGGTGGCTCATCTGTGCGCGGCACGCCGCGACGCCGCAGCAGCACCTGCGACGTGGCTATGTCAAACACGAGCCACCGGGAGAGATCCACCGGCGCCTGGCACCGATTGCGCCACGTGCACGCGCCGCTGTCGATCACCCCATCCCTGATTTTACTTCCGTGAAACTCATGCTTGCCAACCGAGGGGCTCGACCGCAGAAGGCCGAGTAGCGCCGTCGGAACACCGAGCACGTAGTACAGGGGGAGACTTGCATAGTCGGTTCGGTAGTCAGTGGAGATGCACGCGAGACCAAGATGGAAGCCGTCCATTATGGCTGCGTCGGGAGTCGCTCTCGCGGATGTAGGGTAAGTTGGAGCGTCGGTGGTGGAGTGCAAGTCGGCTGCCAATCCGAGGGACACGAAAGTGCCGCGCGTGTCGGGGATGAGCAGGCACGGCTCCTCCAAGCCGCGTAGGTGGAGAAGCGGGTCGGTGACGAGGGACGGTGCAAATCTTGGCGTGGTGCTCGACCGCCGCCCACCTCCCTCCATGACGAGCCGACCGTGCCGCTCCTTGAGCCGCTGCTGCCTCACGAGTTGTCGCTCCTTCTGCGCGCCTCTGAAGAGGGCTAAGAGGGTCTTCTCCGACGCGGTCAGCTTAGGCTGAGCCAGAGTGAGCAGCCGCGAGTAGTCAGCGGTGCCTGAGCGACGCCCAGGCGCGTCACCAGCAGTTGGAGTCTCCGCCGACGCCAAAGCACCCTGTTCGGGCGCTGATGCCGGTGTTGGAGCCGCAGCGTTGGTGGTGTGTCCCTGTTCCTTCGAGCTCCCTCGGGCCCTATGCTGCTGCTGCTGCTGCACTACCAGCGGCATCTTGTCACGTATGTTGGAGGGTAGCTCGTTGTAGTGGAAGAGAAAGCGGGATGCACCCACTGGCAACCGGCGCAGGAGACGCTGCGTGTGGTTCAGCGAGAGGAGCACATCAGCAGCAGAGGCAGCGGGGTAAGGGCAGCCCTTCGCAGGCGCAGACGCATCGCCGGTGATGGACGATGAGGTCGCTGCTGGTGGTGCAGAAATTGCGGGCGCAGAGGCTTTGCTGCCGTCATCCGGCTGCACAGACGTCGCCAGCGTCGGCTCCACGAAAGAGCTGTTGGAGGGCGGACGGCGCCCTTGGCCAGATGCACGCGTGCTACTACGCCAGCACACTGCGCGCACCGTGCCACCACACAGCCCGCATCCACGGTGCCGCCGCAGGGAGCCGAGAATGGGGTGAGCCGCAGTAGCCGGCGAAAAAAGCGCTGGGCGACACAGCCGCATCGGGGCGGCCGTCAGCAGCAGCACACGGGTGAGCCGCTTTGAGTGCGCGCTGTCTGGAGCAGGTACACGTGCATACGCAGTGCCTACGAGGAATCAGACAGAGACGCGTGAGGTGCCAAGCACAACAAGTGGCTCTTTTTACGCTGTCCACCTCTCTTCTCGTTTCTCTGGCGTGTGTCCTCGCAATCCGCCAAAGCCTTCTGGGGCTTCCTTGAATTCTGCTGCTCTCAGTGTGGCCTCAAGCCGCGCAGGAGTTGCCGCTGCTATCCTACTGTGTGTGCAAATCTAGTTCTGTGCGCAAGGAGTCCCTCTGCGTGTGTGTATGTGTGTGAGAGAGAGAGAAGGGAGCGAGGCCGTGCTCGTCGACACACTCGCAGACTCGGGCGCCGTGTCCCAGTCGCCCAAAGACAGAGGGAGCAGCCGCCGTGTCTGAGTTTGGTGTTGTTGTACGCGTCTGTACACAAATCACAAATCGCACATCGACATACGCCCAACACACGAAGTAGAGACGGAGAGGGACAAAGAAGAAAGGTACAATGAGCGAGAACAAAGGCGCCAGCACCGCTCCGTCACAGCATCCTCCCGCAGAGAGACGCCTATCAGGGAAGGACACCAGAGCAGTGCGGAGGTGGTGGCACATGGGCCAAGAGGGGGAAAGACGTGGAGACACACGGCACAAAGACGCACATGTGCATGCGCACAAGCGCGAGCATCCGTCTCTCTCTCTAGGCCGGTTTGGGCCTTCGGTAGAGGAAAAAGATGGTCCGCACCGCTTGTCGCTCAGCGGGCCCCATCGGAGACGCCCGAAAGACGCCAGCGCACGGACACACAACAGCGATAAGCACAGAAAGGCAGCGGGGAGAGTGTAGAAGGGCTTACAGAGACTGAGTGCGCGCGTGTGCAGGCAGCCGTCTCCGCCTGGACACACGCGCACACACTCGGCATCGCATTCCTGGCAAGCGGTGCATCGTGAAGTAGAAAGGTGCAGAGGTGTTGCGGTGATGGCGGCAGAGAATCAACAGAGGGGCGGAAGTGCAAAAACGGCTGTGCCGTTTGTTCTAGCGACTCGGCATTCTCCAGTCCGGTGATGACGAACAGCTCGGGAAGGCTCGCATGGTAATTCGGGGAAGGGGTAGAGCCACGAAGGTGCGAGACAACGGAGAAGAAATAAGGCTCGAGTGCATCGATGCACAGAGAGGGAGAGCGAGAGCGAAAGACATACAGGCGTCTTCTGTTCACTCTTCAGCATGTGTCCGTCTACTGTGCCGTACAACAAGAGGTGATACTCCACTCGACACCTCGGCCTGTCAAAGGCTCCCAGGGCGTGGCGCGAAGCAGCCGTAGGCAAGCGGCACAGCGGTGCGCCGACTCGGTCATCTGAGAGCGCGGCCCCTGCCTCATACTCTGCGAACCTCACGCCTCGCACGTCGCCTCGCAGTCACTCCCTACCGTGCTGGTTGCCCCCCCCCCCTGGGGCATCCCCCTCGAGGTAGCACGCATGCTCCCCACACCAGGAGGCAGTGCGAGGTCTCGGTGTGTGAGACACGCTGGAGTCGCGCTGACACATTATCTATCATGTGGATGGGGCAAGGGTATTCACGGTCGCCAGACGCTCCGACGCACCGCCGTCCAGGACCCAACCGCCGACATCCGTAGCGATGCACCGCTCTGACTCCCCTACGTCGTGGGTGCTGGGCCCCGTCACCACCAGCGGTTTGCTCGGAATTGGCATGGGATAGGTGGAGGCTGCTTGGCTTCTCCCCACACGCAGAGCGCGGCGGAGTTGCCGGGCCCTGTGATGCCACGCGCTGAGGTATGTTTGTGGGAGAAGGGGGGCTAAGGGCATCTGTGCTTCGAGGAGAGAGATAAAGACGCGGCTGGCCTATGTGTGGGTTGGTGTGTGTGTGCGTGTGTGCGGGCACAGCTGTGCCCCACCGCACCCTTCTCCTGCGCGCATGCCCTTGTGTGAAGGGGCAGGGATCAGCAACCCACCATTCGATGAAGAGGGGCCTCTCTTCATCGACTGCGCGAAGCACATATCCCCGCAAATCAAGCGCGCGCACGTATGTTCTTTCCTCATGGTGCTTTACTATCTCGCCACTTCACACAAGGCGGCGACAGGCTGGAAACGCGGCCGAATCGCATCATCCTAACCGAGTGGGGTGTGTCGGTGTGCGCGTGTGTGTCGCACACCGTGCCGATGCCACATTCATGCAAGGCACAACGAGATGATCAAGATAGTTGCGAGGGGGCGCAAAGGTAGCTTGTGCACGCATGCGCCTGCGCGAGAGCGAGCGCGACAGATGCGCAACTCGCTTAGCTGATACCATCACCGCCCCAAACACAAACTGCGGGCTCCACAAGGATACAAAGTCGTCCCTCAACTTCCACACGCCACCGCCGCCGCCGCCAGCCAGCAACTGCGCCGGAAGGCACCCACAATCGAAAAAAAAAAACGGTAGTACTTCTATTAGGAGACTGCACGCAGACACAGACAGCTTATATCGTGCATGTGTTGCTCTGGGCGCAGACATGCACAGGGAGAGGGAGTGGGGCACATACTCAACGAAGTGAAAGGGAAGATAAAGCAGTGTGCGGGTGTGGCCGTGTCTGCATCCTTCGCCCCTCTCCTTCCCAAAAGGCAGGCTCTGCGAAGTCGTCGCTGACGTCGGGGCACCTGCAAGTAAACCGCTATGTCTTCTTGAACAACATCTTCTCGAAGATTGTCATGCGTACTGCCGGTGAGTGAGACGGCAGCGGCGGTGGTGCTGCACTGCTCGCCCGGTCCCCATCCGTCGGAGACGATGGCAACATCAACGAGGGTAGCGACGTGAGCGGTGCGGTTGTCAAGAGCTCCGCCTTTGAAGGTGACCGAAGCATGGCCAAGTCTTCGGCTTTGGCCTTCATGTCGCAGTCGTTCAGAGGTACCGGCGGCGAATTGCCGGAAGCGGAAATGGGCGCAGCCGAGGCAGCCGCGGTGGAGCGCGGAGGTCGAAAAGCGCGCGGCACGTATCCACTAGCGACTTTGCCCATCGGCGACATAGCTGATCGCTGCAGAGGACTCACTGGCGAAGACTGCGGCGGCGCTGTTGAAGAGTTTTTAGCCGAGGCAGGCGCACGTGTCGTCGGCTGCTCCGGGGGCAGCGGTGGCGGCGGCGGCGGCGGCCCCTCATCGCGGCTCCACTGCCGCCCAAGAAAGCAAGATTCGAAAACGGAGTGCGCACGGTTGCACTGCCAATAGCCGAACGGGCAATCACAGCGCGGTGGCGGTGGCGCACGCGATGCGGCATGCGTTCCTACAGCCCCCGCCGTCGCGCCGGTGCCTTCAGCAACGTCGTACGTGTTTGGTTCAACGTCTGGGTTCTCTGCCATGCAGCAGACTTTTCGCAGCTCTTCCCTTACCACCTGCGCGCGCGCTGCCTTGTGCTCGCCCTCCACCTCGCATTCCTCATCCCTCGTGCTCTCTGAGTCCCTCATGGAGAGAGTTGAAGCAGTTGTGCAGAGCAGAGATGCTGCGCTCGCAGATGCGCCAACAACATCCATCCAAGAGTTGGACAAGTTCTCGGCGGCATCATCGAGCTGAGCACCGTCGCTGGGGCTGCAATCATCCTTCATCTCCTGCGTCCCTTCCTTTACCGTTATGCCGGCTGTGCGGCACAACGTGTTGGTCGCGGCAGCCCCAACCCCGTCGGCCGAGTCATCCGTGAGACTGCCGCTCGCCGCCTTCGTGATCGAGAGCGACGCCGGCGATGAGGGACGGTGCGCCAACGAAGCAAAACGGTTGTGGCCACCGGTGCTGGTGTCGGTCATCGGCTCTGCTGGGCAGAGAGACGCCCGCTCGGGCACCATCATGTGCACCCCCGGCCCGCCGCTATCCGCGTCCCCGTCGCTGTCCGTCTCGCTGGTGGACCAATGCTCGCACACGGCGGTGCGCCCGCGCACCATGAAGAACCGCGATCGAACAACCATCATCCCTGCTTGCTGTTGCGACGAGGACGACGACTGTGGCAGTGCTGCGCTGCTGCCGATAAATCCGGAGGCAACGCGCTGCTTCTTCAACGGTGCACCGAAGCTAGCCTTGTCAGGACTGTGCTGCGATATAGCCGATCCGTCTCGCCGCTGCTTCTCCAGGTGCACCACAACGCGGTTCGACGACATCTCGTGGAAGCCGGTGTACGCCCTCAGTGAGGTCTGCCCGCGCCTTGTTCTCTGCAGGTACTGCGTGACGCATGGCTGATACACGCCTTTATAGAGCTGTAGGGTGCACGGGTCCTTGAGACACTGTACACACACCTCCTGCGCCATCTGCGCACACCACACCTCACCGACCAGTTGCGTTTTGAGCACAGCGGTGACGCCGCTGTCGGAGCTGGGCAGGGGATGGTACGTCACGATCTCCTGGGTGAGGGGTGAGTACACGAGGTGATGCGCGAAGCAGTAAAAGGCCTCCAAGATGCGGTGCCGATAGCGCCTCAGCTCGTCCGCTGGAAATCCGAATTCGCGCTCCAGCGTGGTAAAGCATTGCCGCAGCGATGTGGCGTGCGCGACCAGCTTGAACGCCTTCTTGACCCCGATGGAGCGCAGGTTGGGCACGTAGTCGCACCCACTCAAGATGCAGCCAAGCAGAAAGGATTCGTAGGTGAATGCGCTTGCGGTTGCGGTCATGGAGGCGCTGGTGGTACCCTCGCCCAAGTTCGCGTCAGTCACCCCGTTGACGGAGTTATGTGGTCCCTGCAGAGACTGGAGCGCAGAGGCTCGCATGTGGGCATGGGCGCTGTTCACGCAATCACGCCGGTGGTCAACCGCATCTTCGTCGGCTGCGGCGCGTCGGTTGCCGGTGGCGGACCTCAGCAGCAGCGCAGCAGCGGAGGAGGCGGTGGCGCTCGTTGCGGCCATACGCCGGAAGAAGTGCGGTGCGCACAGCGGTGGCTGCAGCACTTCGCACTTGCCAGAGAATGTGTCCAGTTTGGAGATGACGCAGGGGCAGTAGTACGCGATCAAGTCAGAGTCCTCCGACGCCGCTGCCGAGACGTACCCCTCACGGCACAGGTAGGCCAGCTGCGCATCTGCCTCGTACGGCGCGACGATGCACTCCACATGGCGCTCCTCCTTCAACACCTGGATGACGGCGTGTGCCAGCTCTGTGGAGATGTCAACAGCCTTCTCCAGCAGCTGAACAGCCTCCTCATAGGGGCGCGAGTCTCGCGGAAGCGTGATGCGCGTACCAGTTGCGTGGCCCTCCGCCGTGTACCCGCGACGACGACACGCATCGCAGTAGAGTCTCTCCAGCTTGATCAGTGCCCCTTGAAAGGCCTCTACACGCCGCCGCTGTCGCTCCTCGTCGGTGCTGCCTTTCATCGGCATTGCTGCGCCATCGAAGACGCAAACGGGAATAACACCGAAGCGCTGAAGCGCCGACACCTTGTCCACCACGTGTGTCACAAATTGATCATCGATGACCAGGACGTCGTCGAGGGCCAACGCCGCCGGCGACGGTGACGTACACGCCACGGCATCACCTCCGCCGTCTAACGAGTCCGGCTCTGTGCTGCTCGGGGTGTCACTATACTTGGCGTCGAAGAAGGCGACGACCGACTCAGTGCGGATGCGCACAGAGCGATGTATACACCGGTGCAGCCACACATACATGTCGACCGCCACGCGCTGGCCGCGAAACTGAGACAGATGGCCATCGTCGACGTACTCGCGCAGGGCCTGCCAGAGACCTTTGATTCCCATGATGGATGTAAGTTGCGTGCGGAGGGGAGCAGGAGGAGGGAGTGAAGCTGTCTGAGACTTGGTGCACAAGTATGTGAGCGCTTCTTCTCCGGCTATTCCGTCGCTCCTTCGCCTTCCACAAAGGGGGGTGGCGCCGATGAAAGCAGGGGGCAGCACCGTTGCTTGTGTGTGTGTGTGTGTGTACGTATCCGCTGCTGCCGGGGAAAGGGAGGGAGGGGCGCTTGTCTATGATAGAGAAAAGAAAACAAACGAGGGTGCTACACTTCTCTGCGTGCGTGTGCGTGATAGGCGGCTGCCGGGGCCGTTTTGGTTCCGCTCTTCGTTGCCCAACCCTGACGTGCCTCCAACGGTAGGTCGGTGCACTTTCACGGGCAGGGCCGGTTTACTAGTCTTTCGAGTCCTCCCCTCCCCCCTCTTGCCCAATACGTCGGTGAGACGCCCTCCTCGTCTTGCCCGCCAGCGCACCCACGTGCGCGCAGACACACGCGCACACAGCGGCAAACGGTAAACTGGCGGCACAGAGAGAGGGGGAAGAGCTTGGGGAGGGGGTGGCTTGTTTGAAGGCGGCGATCTGCGTCTTCTATAACTCTGCGTGTGTATGTGTGACGCTACAATGACCTTTGGCTGTATATACGTGTGTGTGTGTGTGTGTGTGTGGTGGCGTACTTGACGGCAGATGCCACACTTTGGCTGCCGGTGGAGGGGAGGGGAGGAGAGCGCACACGCAGTGTGGCGAGACGCACAGCGGAGAAAATACGGGCCGGTGGCACACGCGAGAGAAATGAGAGGCGGAGGGGTGAGAAGTCCCACAGAGGCAGTGTAGGTTCGAGTAAGAGACGCGTGCGCGTTATGGTGGTACTGCTGACTTGACTCAGCCGCGCACCCGCCGCACTCCATCTTCAGCAAGCCCAAGTTGTCCTCGTGGGTTTGCGGAGGAGGGTGTGTGATGTGTGTGAGGTGGACAACGACGGTTTCTCCACTCCTTCTCCCTCTCTCTCTCTGATGCATGTCCGCGTGCGGAGACAGCCACAACTACAGACGAAGCAGACGGTCGTTGTGGGGGTATCGCTGCAGCTGGTGGAGTGATAGGCAGGCTTGGAGTGCAGCGTACGCGGGGATACGTCTACGCGCAACACAGCCACAACTGCAACCACAACATTAGCCGCACCCTCGCTGCAACAGCGGAGGGATGCAATCGGCGCCACTAAGACAGAGCGAAATGGTCAGGGAGGACGGAAGAGGGGGGTGAATGGACAAGCCCATCCACATACATATCGTCGCCTTTGGGCCCCTGGCACACCTATATCGTTTTCACGCATTGGGTCTGGAGGTACAAGATGGAAGTCGATCACGGAGTGGGAAGGACATGCACTGTTACGTGAGGGGTGCGCTTAGTGTGCACTGTGCCCGTGCGCGACCACAGAAATGGAGTGAGTGTCAGCCCTCGCCCTTGGCCGGAAGAAAAATGCCAAGCCCGAGGTGCTGTTGCACGGGAGCTTGACGCTGCCAACGTCGAAATTAGAGACACGAATGCATCTGCAATCGAAAAAAAGAAATCAGAAAGGCGTTTCTGCACCGCGCTTCCTTCTCTCTCGCCCCGATGAGGCAGCGGCCTGTCGCTGTACCCCGTTGTGCGGGACAAGAGCGGAGGGTGCAAAATCGCGCCGACGCCACTCATCAACGGCCCCTCCCCCACTCTTGGGGTGATACAAAGAGCGACCTAAACAAACACACACGAGCACCGTGTCACAGCGCAGACGTGCACCGTGACAGCAACACGCGCAGGAGGGGGAGAAGGGAATAAGCCAAAAGGGAGAGGGATCCGTAAAGAACACGGGATAGCGAGAAGCCGCCCCCTCGCCACGCCGTCGCCGCGCCAGCGGTTGGGCAGGAGAGGGGGAGGGAGGGAGAAAACGAGACGAATAACAAAGGCACAAAATACGAGTTGGGAAGCAGAGACGGAGCAGGCGCTGACGGAGGGAGCGGAGAAAACGGCGAGGCCACTTGGGTACTTCTTTGGAGAGAGGCAGGCTGAGAAGGATTAGCCGTGAGGTGCGCACGTGGATGGGGGTAGGGGGGAAGGGGGGTCTCCCCAGACACGGTAGGTAGTACGCTAAAGCGCTGCGATGCGGCTTGAAACACCCTTGTTCACTCAGACGTAGTGCAGCGCAGGGGATGCCGGAATGGGAAAGCGGGACGGGGAGGCCGACGGCTGCCCCTGGCACAGAGGTCGTTCTCCAAGGAAGGAGTAGGGCGGAGAGGAAGAGCGACTCCGCTGGCAACGGAGGTGATGACTGCTACCGCTAAGCGATGTGTCACCGCCCTAGGAAAGAAACACAGACGAAGGCGAAGCGCCGCTGCGCAGGTAGTGCGACCCCTGACGCGAGCGGGATGCATTCGCCGCGAGCGATTTGACTTCGAGACTGGCGTAAGAGGCGCCCTGCAGCGCCAGTGGCACGGGTGGCGCGGGTAAAGAATGCATCAAGTCTACCCTTGCGTCACCCTCACCTGCGATGGCGGCCACGGAGCTGTGCCGCCCAGAAGATGTGAGCGATGCCATGGAGACACGATGAGAGAATGCGGGGGACCCGTTGCGGTCGAGCATAGTATGGTCGTCTACCTGCTGCTGAGGCAGCGGTGAGGGAGGCAGGAGCAGCAGCGAGCAGGGGGAACGGCCCAGCGGGCCAGAAGGTGATGGAGAACGAGGGGACGAGAAGGACGAGCGCATCGTCAGCGGCGGCGGCGGCGGTGGCGTCGGAGGCGGCACTGTGTAGCCTCTGTACGGCAGGGGCCCACCATCCGTGAAAGGAGACGGAAGTGATGGCACGTCGTAACCAGACACAGGAGCACCGCAGTAATAGTTGCAAGAAGGGGCCGAGGAAGGTGTGGCGCAGGGGTAATAGAGCGGCGACGCCACAGCATCCTTTCGGCCAGTTGACGGATCTTCCGGCGGCAGCCATGGCAGCTGCGTTGGTGGCCGCACGATGCGCCTCTCCGCCACGAGCTTGGCCGCCATCTTGCATGCCTGCTGGTCCACCCATCGTTTGTGCGACGGCAGAAACCTCCAGAGCCTGCACAAGACAATGACAGCAGCACCCAAGAGGATTCCGGTGTACGCACGGGCTGCGCTGACAGTGATGAACACCGGCACACACACCGCCGCCACCACGACAGAGATGATGGTGTCAATGATGAGGTAGCGGTTGCAGCGGCAACACCACAGCTCCACGCCCAAGAGGTGCATGTCTGATGAAGGAGCGAGTGGGACGGGAGAGTAGGCGAATGAAGGAAAATACAAGCAGCACCGGCAGCACCAGAAGCAGCAGGAAGAGATTGCGACGTTTTCTCTGTAAAAATAGAGAGAAACAGTTAGAGCGTCGCTGAAACAGCGCGTGTGCGTGCGTGCGTGCGTGCGTGCGTGCGTGAAGGTCTCAACGATGCAGACGTTAGGAAAGCGAGATGAGGAATCAAAAACAGCATAAGGGATTGGAATGAGGGGGCGAGAGAAGGCTGAGGACGTCCCCACTCCGCCTCACCCCCTCCCGCCTCTTCTCTTGCATTCATGTCACAACGGCGGCAGCACGAAAGAGCACAGAGAATGAAAGCTTCACCCAGTAACACCTACAGGAGACTGCGTGTACCCGGGGCCGAGACGACACGTCCGCTACTCTCCCCCCCCGACCCTCGAAAAGTGAGAAAGCAGGAGAGCAAAGGCAGGCGTCGACGTCGCGTCACTTCCTGACCGGCCTCATCCCCATCCATTTCGCTCTCTCTCTTTGACGTGGAGTTCATCTGCGATTTTCTCCAGAAAGCGGAGAAAGCACGCCGTTGCCGCCCCTTCCATACGCATGTCTGCTGCTGAACGTTGGTCGCAGCCTGCCACGTCTCTGTCGGATCGAGTAAGACGTAGCGAGAACACAGACGAAAAGAGGAGTGCGGCCCACAGAGGCGCCCCAAAGACAGAGAGAAGGAAGCGAAAAAGTAGGAGGGTGGGGAGGAAGGGGTCGTCCGCTGCAGAACGCGCGCGTGTGCGTGCGTGCGTCCGTGAGAGAGAGAGAGCGGCCGAGGCAGAGGAAGCAAGCGACGATGCTGATGTGCTGCTCCACACATCGCACGCTTCGTCGCGCGTTCCGCAGCGGGCGCCCGTAATCAAGAGAATGGTCCTCGTAAAACAGAGCACACACGCGCAGGTGAGCTGCCGGCGTTGACTGAACGCGGTAGTCGAGCTCACATGCGTGCGTGTTGGGAAGAGGGGGAGAGCAGAAAGAAGGATGAAACGGTGGGCAGTCGAAGGAGAGTGTCGGAAGCAGAGAGACAGAGAGGAGGGGTAAAGCGGGAGGGTACAAAAAGAAAAGGAAACCCAAAAAAAAAAAAAAACATTAAGAACGCGGAGAACACCGGCTAGCGTGCCTCAGGGAGCACCGTCACGTGCCACTGCTGGAGAGAGGCGCTGCAGCCGCATAGTCGCGCTCAGCACCGCAATCCGCGGCGACGAAGAGCTGCGTGAGGAGGGCAGCACCGCCTCCTCGTACGTCGGCGGTGACAGTGTGTCCTTCTGCGAGGAAGACGACCCCACCTTTGACGGCTGCGAGCACACTGAGAGCGGCGTCTTCGAGTCCGAAAAGGTGCGCGCGGGCTCTGCAGGGAGCCACGCCGGGGAATGAACGGCACCGCTCACCACCGGCGTCTGCGGCAACGACGCCGGGGTCATCGCAGCGCCTGTGCACCCGTGCGTGCAAGACGAGGAGCTTGTCGTCGGCTGCATCGACGACGGCGAGGCGGGTTCGACGGAGGGTACCTCGCTGCCGTGCTCTGACAGCGTCGTGAAGTCCGAGGCACAGGCGCGGGACACGTATGTGAACGGCTCGTGTGAGGGCCTCGGAGTGCGTCTGCCGCTGCCACTTCGACTCCCGGATGGTGTTATGGAAGCGGCGTGGCGATCGGCGATCGACCAAGACGGCTCCTGGCGCGAAGCCACGTGAGTCAGCGCAAGAAACTGGGCTGAAGACTCCAGCGCAGAGGTCGACAGGAACAGATCACAGGACAATGGGGCCGACGCAGCAGCGGCGCTATTCGTCGTGCCACTGCTGTTGGCAGAAATGCCATTGTGCCCCATGCCCACCCGCGCCTGGTGAGTGGGGGTCGGCGAGCGGCTTCCGATCGCCGGAAACCCGCGACACCTCGTCCTTGCCTCCGTTGACGAGCAGCTCGGCAGTCGATTGCCTCTGTTGTAGCGCGCCACGGACATCAAGCGAGACTCCTCCGTGTAGGGCATCAGTACCTTGCCCACGCCGCGCTGCCGCATCCTAGCATCGGCCAAGCGATGCGCGGCCCTGCACACGTGCGCCCTCTCTCGCGGCAAGCACCGCCACGCACGCACGGCGAACGCAAGCGCCCACGCAATGAAGGTGGCACCGTACGGCCGTGACTCGGGCACCACCGCCAGCAGCGGCACGCATACGCACAGCACGAGAGCCAGGACTACCGCGCCGATAGCCCCGTCTTGGTGCCGGCGCAAAGCGCCGATCGCCCTGCCGTACAGCGCCATGTGGCGGCGTCCAGGTCGTGAAATCGAAGAACGTCACGGAAAAGGAAAAAGAAAACTGGAAAACCGGGAAGAGCAGCAGCAGCGGCAGGTGGTGGTGGTGGTGGTGAGAGGACAGAGGGAAGAAGAGCGAGAGAGAGAGAGAGGAGTGTCACTGGATCGCGGGCGTGCGTCTGTGTCGAAGGATGCGCCTCTGCAGAGATGGGCAAAATGATGAGGGGAATCGCCTCTGTGTGTTCATCTCGCAGGTGTGCAAGAGAAGAGATGCGTCTTTGTATGCGTCTCTCCGCGCGGTCCCCTGGCGCACACAGGCAGACAGACAGAGAGAGAGATACAAGGGACAGTGCAGGCCCTGTGCATCGCAGGTGCGGGTGCCTCCACCTTTTCGATGGGCCTTCACGGCCCTCTTCACCGCCACCCCGCCGCGCCTCCCCCTGCTGTCGCCCACAAATCGAGCGAAAAAGACCAAAGAGAGAGGAGATGGCAGTGTGGTGGGGGTAGGGGTGGTAAGAGGATGCCGGGTCATGGAGCGATACTGCCACAGGCTCCACTGCTGTGGTGTGCGTTACCTGGCACGCCGCGCCTGCGGCCACTATCATCTCGCGCTCGCTCGATCTCGCCAGCACGCCCATGGTCAGAACTGTGTCTCGCTTTCGACTCTCTGTGTTCCTCCGCATCTTTGCTGTGTGTGTGTGTGTGTGCGTGTTTATGTGCGTGTGTATGTTACGAGAGAAGCAACCGTGCCGCACCTTCGGTCCCTTGTCAATCACGTGAGAAGGTACTTTTCGACAGGACTGGAAGGAGAGGGGGAGAAGGGCGTGTACCACGGTGGAACTCACGGAGTCGCTCCCTCTCTGCCCTCCCCCCTCCTCGGCCTCGTCCGCTTCACACGCTACTCGCAGGAGACGAAAAAAAAAAGAGAAAGGCCGAGCAAAGAAGGCACGGCAGCCCAGTGCGCTCCTCGAAGAGGCCACGGAGACACAGCTACGCGTGTTGGCTGCGCGTGTTCTTGCTGCGCTGCCGAGCGTCCTCCTCACGGCGCTGCTTATGTGCACGCCAGAGATCCGCCTCGTATCGACGCAAGGCTGCCTGGAACTGTGGAATAGCCTCCGCTAGGGTAGCACCATTCTCATCCCCCGCTCGCTGAGGGCCTGATGGCGCGGAGCTGACGGATGCGGACTCATCCTGCGGCGCATGGGCAGAGGACGTCGTTGTGGCGGCCCGCTTGCGTGACCCCGCCTTGGCCAGAGTCAGGAAGCGCCGCGGACCCTGTTGCATGGCTTCTGCCGCATATGCATTCAGCTCCTCTAGCGTCAGCAGCCGTGGAGCCGTGGTGACGCTCGAAGCAGACGCGGCATGGACACGAGCAGTAGTATCCTCTAGCTCCTCCACCCGTTGTGCTGCCCGCTGCGCTGCGTCGGCTTCAAAGACGGTTTCAGCGATCTCCGTTACAGCGCCGCCAAAGTCGAAGGCGAACTGCTCCGACTCACCCAAGAAAAGTGTCTTCTGGCGACGCTTTTCGGACTCCGTTAAGGTGCCTTTGCTAGGTGCGTGCGGCATTGATGCCGCCGCTCCCTCCGTGGCGTCAGTCGTCATCCTTGTCACTTGAATCGCCTCTGATGACGCCGGTGGCAGAGTGGATGGTTTCCTTGCAGAGCGAGAAGCAGAAGCAAGTTCACGCTTCGCCTTAGCCCGGTGGCTGTCGAGCTCGTTGCTGGAAGACTGCGTAGATGAGGAAGAAGAGGCAACGCTGATGCTTCTCGACGCGTGTGCCTGGTGAGCTGCACGCGGCATATTCAGGAAGAGGTATCACTGGAAGGAAGAAGCGAGAGAGGAGGAGATAGGAGAGCGGGGACTCAAGTCGCAAAAACCAAGCACCGATGCACCACCGAAGCTTTCTTCTTCCGTCTGCTGCGGCGGCACGTAGTCAGATTGTTCTGGTGCATTTTTGGTGTGTGCGCGCTTTCCCCTCTTGTTGTGTAGAAAAGGGGTCGCCACAAACGGCAGTGGTGGGCCTGCGTGATCTGTGACGTCGGCCTGCACACAAACACACACACGCGTGCGTGCGCGCGTGAAAGGAGGCGGAGACCATGATTTTCGTCTTTTCGGTTTTGGGTCACGAGAACGTTGATGAGTCCACGGCACACGCCAGCATGCACACAGCCATCATGGAGGAAGAGCGCGCGCGCAACAAAGGTGCCATGTACACCGAAGCAGGCGCATGCATGCACACAGACACACACGCACACACATGTGTGTGCATGCATGCTCCCACACCTACACAGCACAGCAAAGCACTAACAAGTAGCAAACTAAAAAAAAGGAGGCGTGGGAGGGGGGGTAGGCGAATGGGGCGGCACAGAGAGAGAGACGAGGGGGCGTATTCGATTCACACAGACGCACAAGAGAGAGAGAGAGCAGGCACAAGTCATGAAAGCCGTCTTGCTCGACAGCAGCCCTGCCCCCACAATACAAGGCGGCGGTAAGCGGGGCACGAATCTACATGGAGACTAAAGGGTACCGGGAGGGCACACAGACACACACAAAAAAAGACGCGCCCATAGAGACACACGTGCGGGAACAGGCGCAGAAACGAGCCCCCGCCTCCATCCCCTCTTTATCGCCCGGCTGACTCTCCTACCTTCTCTTTCTACCTAGGAAGAGGGCTTGAGGGCTTGCATCCGCGGCGGCTTTGGGTCTGTGGAAGTGCCAGCGGTCAGCTGCGCATTCTCCAGCAAGCCGGCGAGAAAGCGGCGCTCCTTGTAGTGCATGCGGTAAGTGAAGGAAATTTCCAGGCAGAGGCGGCGCACCTGCGGTTGGAGAAAGAGCTGCGGCCTCCTCTTCATGATCTTGTACAACATCTTCTTGGCGTTTTCGCAGCTGACCGGGTTTGACAAGGCGTACAAGTTGTCCAGGATGCGCTGCGGTACTTCCTGAGTGCTGGGGGGCGCAATGGAGTCCGCGTGAGCGTGGCGGGCCGTCGTATTGTTGGGTGCCGCCATGCACGCAATGGAGACCCACTTGGACGGCTTCATTTGGGCAAAGGACACCGAGTACGGGATGCCCTCGGCGCTGACGTACGCGTTCGGGTTCAGCAGCACCGAGTACCCCTTCTTCACGAGGTCGTCGCCGCCACGCCGCGAGCGAGCCAGAATTGCGCTCCCCAGAAGCCCCATGCAGCGCACAGAGATCGTGGAAGCGAAGCGAGAGAGAGCGATGAAGCGCCGCTGCAGGCCAGGCACCGAGAGCAGCATGCCGTAACCCACCTCTGTCGAGCCGACCTCTGCAACGCACAAAATGGCGTCCTTCAAGGCCACGATGTCGCCCACGCAGTCCAGGGAGAAGGACTGGCCGGACGATTTGCAGAAGCGCGAGGCTGAAATAATCTTCGACGACGGCGCAGACAGGTAGCCCTTCTTGAGCGTCTCGATCTCCTTCGCGGTGGCGATGCTCGACTGATCAGCAACGCCGAAGCCACAGAAGCTACCACTGCCGTTCGCAGTGGCCGTGCTGGCGTTGCCATTAACGCCACCCCCAGCGTTGTTGTTGCCGAGGGAGGTGCCCGGCCCGCCGCGCAGACCATCGCGCACCCGGGCAACGCTCAGAGAGTTGCCCGGGCCGTCGCCCGCAGCGCTGTAGCGCGGCACACTCGAAGAGTTGGCGAGGGCGCCAAGGGCTGGAACAGACGTGCCCCCTATGCCGCCGCTGTAGTAGGCCGTGTTCGTGCTTGGGTGCACCTGCTGCTGCCGCTGCTGGGCTTGCTGCTGCTGACGCATGTACCGCGCAGCGTCGGTCGTCAAGCCAAACTCGCCGTCGCTGCTGTTCTGCGACAGCAAGTCGTCCTCGTCGCTGAGGGAGTCGTCGTAGACGATATCCGGCGGCAGCGGCTGCTCCAGCAAGCGTTGCACAGAGCGTGTCCACAGCTTACTGTGCTTGAACATCGCGCAGCCCTCAACTGAGCTACACAAGACGGAGGCGAAGTGCACGGGGAAGAACTTTGTGCTGGAGGCGTCCGCGGCGGTCAGAAGCGGCAGATACACCGTATTGCCCGTCATGCGGCCGTACATGCCGCCAAGGGTGTCCGAGTAGGAGTGGGTGTGCCGGCACGACGGATCGCTGGTGGATGACATGAGCACACCGCCCGCGCCGCCCGGCAACCCCGCAACCGCAGCACTGTCGTCGCAGGACTGCAGGCGCTCTAGCATAATGGTGTACTGCACCGACTCGGACTCCTCCCACCGACGCAGCTCCTTCTCCAGCCAGCCGTAGCATTGAAGAAAGCGAAAGCCCGACGGACGACTAGCGATCCGGTATAGCAGCACGTTGAGCCGCAGCTGCTTCGCATGGCTGAGGATCATCTCGCTCTCCATCAGCACCGTTGGAAAGCACTCGATCAAGTAGTCGAGGCCCTCGTCGGAGCAGAGGCAGATGCTCAGCAGCAACTTAAAGGCGCTTTCGATTACACTGAAGAAGTCGTCGTGCAGCGCCTGCAGGAGCGTTTTGATGCCCCACTTCATGGAAGTGGACAGGTCGCGCCAGACTGCTTTCTTCAGCTGCTGCGCCGCGCAGAGGCGGATCGTGCTGCTCGGGTTACCCAGCGCCGCGCGGAAGGTTTGCCGGATGTCTTTGCAGACACCGTAGTTGGGCACCGCGCCAAGGTACAAATACTGCAGGAGCTGGTAGCACACATCCTGCAGGGTGTCCTCTTCGGCCGGGCTCTCCAGCCGAGGGCCCCTGAGCTTTGAGAACATGCTGTCCACGAGCGAGAAGATGCCGTGGTCTCGCATGAGCAGCAGGCCATTCGCATGCGCGGACAGGCGACCAGTTATGCGCAGCAGCGACCGCCCGATGCATGTGTTGACCACAGCACGCCGCAGTACTACGGGCTTGCCGACTCGCACCTCCTTCAGCATCGCCGCCACGGCCGCAACGAAGCCCATGCGCTCGAGCAGCGCCGCACCGTCGCGAGAGCTCAGTATAAGGTCGATCAGCTCCACTCCCACCATGCACACCTGCGGGGATACCGTGTCGGGCGGCTGTGTGCTGAAGGTGGAACAAATCTGCGACGTGCTGGAGTGTGACGACGGTGTAAAGAAGAGCACGAGACTCTCCATCAGCTCTCGCGCAGCGCGGAATCGCCGCGGAAGGTGCAGCGGGCCCTGCACCAGGGTCACTAAGATGTCAAAGTTCCACGTCTGGCAGCCCTTCATTCGATCCACCTTGCAATCACGCAGCATCGTGGCGAAGGTCGGGTCGTCGACGTCCAGCGTGCCGGGTGTGTTCAGGGCAGTGTTCGGCATCTGCGTCGTGCTGGCCGGCATCATGCTAGCACCGCCGCCGATGCCGCTGTTCTTCTTATAGCTTCGGAAGAGCTGCGAAGTGAGACCACCAACAAACAGGCTGCCGTCGTTGGCGAGGCGGCCAACGGCTTTGTTGAAGGCCTCGTGCAGCTTGAAGACGATCACCTGCGGCAGCACCGTGTCCATCAGCACGAAGATGTCTTGCAAGAGGCTCGAAGCGGCTGCCGTGACGACTCGGTTCTTGTTAACATTCTGCATAAGCTGCGTGAGGGCGTAGGGAAGGCCGTGGTAGTTAAGGCAGACGAGAACGCGGCCCAGCAAGGGGTCCATGACGTGGTAGCCAAGAGCCTTGGTTGTAGGAATGAAGTCGTCGAAGAGCGCCGCATCGCCGGTGGAGTCGGTCAGCGTGAAGTCGCACATGAAACTGTTGTTGTTCAGGTACTGTGTGTCGTTGCACACGTCACCGCCGCCGCCGTTCGCCTCCATGGCCTGCTCCTCAGCATCGCGGGCGGCCTTGCGCAGGCGGTCCTCCTCAAAGCCCTTCCAGGTGTCCATGGGAACGATCCCGCGATGTGGAGCGAGGCGCGTGAGCAGCTTGTTGAAGAGGGTGATGATGACCATCTTCGTGTCGAGTGGCCCCGGCAGGTGCAGGACATCAATGATGGAGCGCAGCTCCGTCACCTCGGAGCTGATCCACAAGCTTCCGACGCAGTTAGAAAAGACAGTCACGATGAGTTCCTTGGCGTTGTTCTGCATTGTCAAGAGGTCCGTACCGCCGGACTCGGCGGTGGACAGAAAAGGCGCGAAGATGGTGCGCAGATCCGTCGGCTTGAGGTACTGGCGCGTGCTGGGGGCGTCGAAGAGGTTCAGGAATGTCTGCACCACCTGCTGCGCCTCGTCCGGGGTGACGCAGCCGTTCGGCTCAATGCACGCGTTCAGTAGAACACTGTGAAGTCCCGCCGCCGTTGCTTGGTCCGGTTGGTGGCGGAGAAGCTGAAGAGCGATGCGGACGGCGACGCTGCGCCGCTTTGGCGAAGCGCTGGCTACCGAGTCCGGGTGCTCCAAGAGGGAGCTTAGCCGATAGAGCCAGCCAAACGGCACCCGCGGGTAGGCCTTTGGGTCGGTGATGTTGAGCTGCATCAGGCGCTCCATGAGTGACAGCAGCGCATCCACCTCTGCGTTCAATCCACGGTCACCGCAGAAGGCGGCCCAGCGCACGGCCTCCCCATCCTCAATGAAGCTGCGCAAGAAAAAGCTGTTGCCGGCGCACACGTACGCCATTCGCATGCCCAGCAGGCGAAGAAGGCGACTCACAGATGCTAAAGCAGACGCCGCAAGAGCAGCCAGAGCCTGCGGCTCCGGTAGTTCGAACAGCACCTCGCTGTTCACGTACCACTTTTCACATACGGCGCAAAAATCGCTCATGCGCTCAGCGCGTCTGCTCAGCTGGGCCACGGCATCGCCGCCGACGCCGCCGCTGTTGCCCACCGTGGGAACGTTCGCTGAATTCGCGCACGGCAACAGCCGCCCCGATTCGGCACTGCTCACCGCGGTGGCAGTGGCGAGAGGGCCTGAATTTATCTCCGAGCGATCCTTTGAGCTTGTCGTCGCCAGGGTTTCGTTGGAGGTGACGGTCGAGACTGGAATGACGGAGCTTCCAGGATCCAGCAGGTCGCGGACGGTGGACCGGACAACGCGGTTGAAGTACTGCTGTACAGAAGCGATGTACTCTTCCCAGGCCGCGCGCACCTGCTCCTGTGCAGCCCTCGTAGCCGCAAGCACATCGACGTTGTCCTCCTCCTGGGCAAGTGGGACGAGCTCCTTCTCTATGACGGTGGTGTAGCGTTCACGGGCCTTAGTGAAGTCCTTCAAATCGATCGCGTACTGCTGGAGCAGCTCCAGCGCCTCCTTGTGCATGCTTGCCGTCGCCATAGTTTTGTGCCAGACGCCCTTCTTCTGGATGTCGCTTCGTGTGACGGTTGGCGTTTGCGCGCGCGCGCGTGCGTGTGCCTCTATTAGAAGGGGGAGTGATGAGAATAACCGAGAAAGACCGTCAATGCGCGCACACGCACACCAGCACCGAGGGAGAAGCAAGTGAGTGATGGTGGACGCCGGGCTAACGGTGCGGTTCGAAAGAGGGATGGTCAGCGCCGGCTCCCCTTCTTTCCCTCAGCACCGCCCGCGTCGAAATCAGGGAGAGACAAGACGAGAACACGAAAAGAGTGCAGGCGCCCCACCCCCAAAACCCGACGACGATGCGTCAGTCGCGCGCACGCGTGGCCTGCAAGAGAGAGAAAGAGATAAGTGGAAAAACGCACACACACGCACACACGCGCGGGTGCGTGTGTGCGCGTACAGGTGGGTGTGTCCGGGTCGAATGTGATCTCTGCGTATGCACCACACGTGCTTATGTTGGCATGCGTGTAGCGTAGTGCGATGCTGGCGCGGTAAAGCAGCGAGGGGAGGCATTTAACAAGAAAAGAGGAGGCGAGTCGACAAGGGCAGCCGCAACGCGAGCAAGTGAAGTAGACGGAGGCGAAGTGAGGGACCGACGAGAGAGAGTCAAGCCGTGAAAGAGTGTCATCCGCCGGCAGAGCCAGAGTCCATGAGCATGTGTGTACGTTTGTGTGTACGGGGGAGAGCCAGTGTAGAAGGAGGTGTAGTTCACTTCCGTCACACGCACGATACATCTCCGTTGACGGCGCTCCACCTTCCGCTTTCGTTCACAGTCTCGCTTTGCATGTGGCACGGAGAAGCCGTTGCACCCCTCGCGTGTGTGCTTGAGCTGGTGACTTCCGTTGGCGTGCTTGCCGGCTCTTTGGGGGGTTGGGAGGGGGCAATGCAGGGCGCATACCGCATCACACACGCACGCGTACATCAGCCAAGGGTGCAGGGAGCCATGCCGATTTCCTGTCTGGCCACCGCAGCGGAGATGACGAATGCGGCCGCGCCTGCCGCACCTACCTGCCGCTCCCCTTGGGTGTGCCGTGTGTGCGTATGCCTTGTCCCTGCAGCCCCTTCAACTAGAATCCCAGTAGCGAAACAGGCGAGAAGCAACGCACGCCGAACGAGCCAGAAAACGATGGCGCATGTGGCAGCGATCGGCAAGCAGGCCACACGGATGAACGCGGTGATGCGACACGCCCTGTGACGGCGTGAGCTCCACGCACGTTATGCACTGCGTGCCTGTGCGTGCATGGTAGGATAGTCCTTGGAAGGGGGTCTTGGAAGGAGGGCCAGAGGAAGTAACGGGAGCTGATCGCGAACGGACAGGCAACAACGTCGTTGGACACGCACATACAGCACACCCGCATCACCGTCCGCACCGGTCTCTCACGGAAAGACCGCCTCGGGCGAAAAAGAGGCAGACAAGGCCCACCACGTTCCTACGGCGCCGCACTCACGTACGAGAATCGCACGGGGCACCGTGCGACCGTCCACAGCACGGTGGTTGTCTACTTTAACCGGTGCTTCGGATGAGGGGATGGAACCCCCGCAGGCGCGCCGCCAGTCCTCTTGCAATGAATCAGGCTCTCAACACCCCCTTGCGGGACTACGGGGGGCGCCCTGTCGGCACTGTCGCGCGATGCCGTACGGCTTGTCACTGCTGAGCTGTGACCGTTGACCAAGAACACATTGCCGCTGCCACCCAGCAGCTTCGTGCCTCCAATGCCCAACACACTCTCAACCACTACAGCCGGTGCCGTAGCGGACGATGATGTGCGGTGTGGCCGCGGTGGTCCCGCCAGCGCTGGACCACGCAGCAAGCGCCCCTTGTTTGACGGCGCTCGCTGCCCGGTGCCGGTGGAGGTGCGACTTGCCGAGTCCGCGCTGTGGCTGCTGCTGACCGCAGCCGAGGAGTGCGTCACAATGGCTAATGGCTCTGCGGCGTCGGAGGGCAGCAGGGGCGGCCCTGTATCCCCAAGCCGGCCCTTACGCAAGGTTCCTGTTGCTTTCTTGCTGCCGTTTGGCGCGGTGCGCGGAAACCCGGCGGGCGCGGAGGCAACGGAGGAGGTCGTACTTGTCTCTAGGGCATCTAGGTCGCCGCCCTCGCTGCGGATAGTGGAGGCGAACGACGAGCGGCGCAGCATGGCGAGGGAGCGGGCGTAAATGGAATTGCGGTGTTCCTCGATGACCTCGCGGCGGTGCGTCACATGGCGTGAGGCACTTTCCCAGCTCGTGTGTGGATGGGTCAAGTACTCCAAGTACGCCTCCACGGCGGCGTTGTCGAGCTCTGACGAAAACTTCACAGCCGCAGAGACTTTCATAGTCGGCGCAGGAGCGGCAGTGGCAGTTGAAGGGCCGGAGTCGTGCCCCGGATGCGCCGACAAACGCCCTCCTTTCACAGGCGGCGGTGACGGCACATGGCGAGGGGCAAGACTGCCTGCCGCCACAGAAGAGGCGGAGGAAGTCAAGCCAGTCGGTGCCTCGTCTTCAGCGGGTGCGCCGGCGCTCTCTCGTTTCTTGGTTCGAAGAGGCTTCATCCCACGCCGGAGGTCGACCCCTTAGAGGAGACCGAGGTGCACGCAGATAAAGCGAAGTAAGCACAGCTTCTATGTTAAATGTAATACCGTCTGGAGTGCGACTCAATGTCGTGTCCTCTTCCCCACAAGAAGCCAGTGGTGGTTGTCTGTGGCGAGAGAGAGGGAGTCCATGTACGAGTGTGGCGGCGTGTTATCATAGTTTTCTACCCTGTCTTCGCCACACGCTCGTGTACGCGACCACCCGCAAGCATCAAGAGAGAACGAGGACAGAAAAGACGAAAACACAGAGAGAAGCAGCCGCAGCAGCAGCGGGTAGCCCCACACAAAAAGAATCATGTGTGTGTGTGTGTGTGTGTGTGTGTTTGTGTGTGAACGTACACGACAGAATTGTGGAAGGCAAGCAGCCGAAGGTAAGAGAAAGGCAACACAGAGCGAGAGAGAGGAGCCAACAGACGCGCATCCGATGGGGAACAAAGATAAAATGCGATCAGCAACCGACATGCAGTCGCGATGGGCGATGAGGCCGCCGTAGCTGATGGATTTTTCGTATCCGGCTGCGGCGGGAGGGGGGGGGAGGAGGCAGAGGTCTGGCTTGTTTCATATATTTTTTTTCTTCTCGTCGTGCTCGTCGGTTGTTGCACCTTGTTCGCGATTTTAGTAAAGTGGAAGAGTATGGGCATGGGTAGATGAAGAAGCGGTGAGAAGGGGGCAAGCTCAGACACAGCGAAGTGGTGGGGGAGCGCAAAGACGGAGAGTTGGTGCGCGCACCCCCTCTTACACGAAGCTGCGCCCGGTGTGTTGCTTGTATTCGAGCCTCAGCAACTCCTCCTCCATAGAGAGGTCCCTCGGCGGCGACAGCTCCTCTGGTAGCGGTGGCGGCGGTGGCGGTGGCGGCGGCGGCGGCGGCGGAGACGACATCGGCGGTGGTGGTATGAAAGGCGAGCTGCTGGTATTCAACCCCGTGTTCTGCAGCTGCGAAGGCGACGGCTCTGCGTGTGGCGGGCTCGAACGCACGCCGATGGTGGAGGCGGTCAGGGATAACCGCAGCACCGCCCCGTGTACAACGGACTGATCGCGCCGCAGAAGCGGTAAGGCGAAGGACTGCGGCTCATTGGGGTGCTGCACCACCTGTGCCCACTCGCACACAGCCATGGCCCATACGCACGGATCGGTGACGGCAGCAGCGCTCTTGGACGCCATGGCGTCGGCGTCGAGCAGGAAAACGACAAGCGGCTCGCGCAGGATAGAGGCGAGCTGCGTGACGGAACGCACCGGCAGCGATGCACCGTAGGCTCCGGCTCTGCCGTCTCGAACGTCAAGCGTGTACTCCCACGTGTAGCGTGGCGTGGGCGGCGCGTCGAGCCACACCTCGGCGTCGGCTGCTTCGACACGAAAGTAGCAGGACAGCCGCGGGATGGGCGGTGGCAGGTCGGCCGGCAGCTCCAGCCGCTCCACATCTACCCAGAGACACTGAATGGCTGACCCCATCACCCTCGATCCTTCGCCGCCGCTCCCGCCAAACACCGGCTGCGCCGACAGAAGTGAGCGATCAACGTGCATGAAAGAGGCGGAGACAGGGCTGCGCTCCATAACGGAGTCGTGGTCGGCTCGACTGCTGAACGGCGAGCCGCCACCTCTGTGACGAGCAGCCTGCAAGTCGCTTCCTTCCCTTCTACCCCACGAGGACGCGCTTGGCCAACGTTGACGTGGCGGCGGCGAAGGCGGGGGAAGGTGCACCACCAGCGCCCCAGCGGTGCCCGCCATGCGCGACTGCTGTTGAATGAGGAAGGACGAAGCGGTCGATGAAGTGTCCCCGTCAGCAGAGGCAACCGGCACCAGCTGCAGTTGATTGTGGCGGGTTTGGAGGTGGGGGTCGGTGGGGGTGATCTTCGCGGCGCTACGCGTGTGGCGCGGGGTCGGCGTCGTGCCCTGCCCAGACTCTTGCCGCCGATGCTCAGCCGCGCCCAGTGAAGTGCTAGCGGTGGCCCGCATCCAATCGAGCAGGTGCGACGACGCATCATGCTCGTCGCCTGCTTCCTTGCCGGCGGCGGCAGCGGCACCCTCGGTAATGGCGGTTGCCACCGATTTTTCCACGAGTCGCACAAAGTCGGCGGAGTAGGGACGCCGCGCCGTCAGGCGGAACTCCACTGAGGCGAGGTGCCGGCCTGCAGGTGTGACCAGGTGCACGTGGCCCTTCAACGTTGGGCGGGTGGAGTGGCGGCAGTCCTCCCGCAGCACAATGTCCGCCAGGCTCACCTGGCCCTCCGCGATTGTCTCGAACATATGCTCGGCCATGCGAAGGCTTGGGTGCGTGCTGCCGCTGGAGCTGCCGCCGTGTGCGCTGTGCGTAGTCCCGGTGTCAACTGCGTCCGTCACTGAGAGGTGAGTCTCCTCGTCACCCGCTCCGGCTGCTGCGGCTAGCGTCATGGCGGCTGCCTCTTCTGCATTACGAACGCGGTGCAGCTGAATCAGTAGTTGGCGTGTGTGCAAGTAGTAGAATAGCAGCGCGTCCATCGACACACAGAACGATGCGGTCACCTCGAAGAAGCCGTTGAAGCCGCGCACAGTGCCGGTGGTGACCGTCTCATGCACCAGAAAGTCAGCAGAGCAGAACACGGTGGAGAACATCTCCGGCACCTCGATCCCCTCCGGCACCTCGGCAGCGACGAGCTGGCCAAGGTACAGCTCAAAGATGTTCTCGTTCTCGCCTACCTCGCCGATTGGGGCGTTTGCGGGGACATGATAACCGCGTAATGACCTCACCTGCGCCTCAAGGAAGGCCACGCGATCCAGCTGTTTCTCTAGCAGCTGGTGCCCCGCCCTCTCCCGCTGCTGCAGTGACACCTCTGCCGCAGCCACGCGGGCCTGCTCTTCCTTCTGTCTCCCCGTAAGCCTATTCAGTCGCTCCTGCAGCAGGTCGTTTGTGAGCCGCAGCTGGTGCACCTCAGAGATTAGCGCTGCGTTCGCCTCGTGAAGCTCCTGCAATTGGCAGGCGACGGTCGTCGGGTCAGCTGGGAGATCGCCGAGCACTGCTGCCGCCAGGTCGAAGCCAGCATCTTCCTCGCCGCCGCCATCATTCTCTTCAGCGGCGGCGGCGGTCTCCCCTGTGGCAGACGCGCCAGTCGGCTCGCCATCGTTGGCTCCGCTGCGGCGAAGCGCTGCAGCTCGGCGGCGGCAGCGCTCGTCGAACAAGAAAATGCCTGCACGATCTTTTCGACCGAAGACGTTGAGTATCTCCTCCGCCGTCAAGGTCTTAGCGTCCGTCGCGTGGCTGGGCCACACCACGTCCAGCTTTGCGGTGAGCAGGGCCACCTCCCCCTTCAGTGAACGCAGCTGCAGCTCCGCTGCGTCGCGCTGACCCTGAGCTTCCTCACATTCGGCACGACACTGCAGGTGCTGCTGAGTGCGCTCAGCGATGTCCTTGTAAAGCAGCTGGGACACCTGCTCCCAGTGGGTGGCGGCCGCCTTCCAGTCCGCTACGTCCCTCCCCACCTCTTCTCGAGCGTGGCGCAGGGCGTCCTCAGTGATGTGCACAAAATCCGACATGAGTTCGATGTGCTCCCGCTCAATAGCATTGCGTTCCTCCTGCACACGCTGCAGCTGCTGCTCTAGATCCTCCACACGCGTCCCGCTGAGAGAGGCAAGATGTGCTTCGCGTGTCACCGTGATGAGTCGCTTGCGCTCCTCTACAAGCTGGGTGCTCAGACTTTTCAGCTCCACCAGCATGTTCTCGTTCACATGCCTCTGAGACGACAGAGCGGACTCGGCCAGCGCCAGGTTCGAGCGCAGCTTCATCACCTCCGCCGTTCGGTCCCGCGTCTCGGACAGCAAGCTACGCACGTCCTTTTGCAACAACTCGTTGCTGTCCGCCCCCACTACGAGGCGGCTGCGCAGCTCCGTTATTTGGCTCTCCAATGAAAACCGAATCTTTTCCTCCTCACTGACGCGATCACGCAGGGTGCGCTCGAGGTCCGCTATTGTGTGGCTCGCGTTGGTGTACTTCTGCGCCGACAGGTCGCGCTCACGCACTACCTGGTGAAGCTGCGCAGACACGTTCTCCAGCCGCGTCTGCAGCGCCGCGTGCTGCGCACGACTGCTCCCCAGTTCTTGCTGAAGGGTTTGAAGCGTCATCACCGACTCGTTAAGCTTTCGGCGGAGCTCCTCGTTGGCGTGGTAGAGAGCGCTAGCCACCACGTAATTTTGCATGCTGCTGCGGCCGTCGGTGCCCCACACCATGGCCGGATCGGGCAATGCGCCTGCCTCGCCCCACGCGCTTGCCTCGGCGATGGCGGCCGCCCGAGTCGCCTGAGGAGCAGCCGCAGAGGGCACCGCGATGTACTCCTCCACTCCATGCGGCTGTGGCTGCTGCTGTGCAGGCGGCTGATTTGGAGACGATGAAGGCTGGGCGTACGAAGCAGCCTGTGGCGGTGGCGGCGACGGCTGCTGAGAGTCGGTGATGGAGTCTGCGCGGCTGATGTGGTAGTCCACCCATTGATTTGGCAAGGCCGAAATTCCCAGCGAGGTGTGAGCAGGTGCACCACCGCTGTCGCCATTCTGCGGGTTTGGAAAGCGCCGCGGAGAGCTCGATCCGGAGACCTCCACATTGCCCTGCGACTCCTCCGTATAGCGGGGCTCAGGGCGAAGTGCAGGCTGTAGCGGGCGCCGCGCGGAAACTGAAGACAAGGACGGGCCGGCAGACAGGGCTTTCTTTTTTCTTTGCGCAACCTTGATCAACTTCAGCTCCTGTTCCTGGGCATTGAACCGCTTCTGCAGCCGCCGATAGCGCTCCTCTAGCGTGAAGTAGGAGTCTTGCCAGTCCGTGCCTGGTGGTCGTGCGGATCGCGTAGCCGCGGCACTGTGGGCCATGGCACAGCGAATGCCGCCGACGGTGTTGGCGAGGTGGGGAGGTGTGTGCTTCTAGTCTATGAAGTAAAAAAGGTGACGGCGAAAGAGACGGTGCCTCGTGCGCCCGGAATGAGTCGACTGCGTGCGTGTATGTGACAGGGGGGGGAGCGGCAGCAGCAGCATAGCCACCGGCCCTCTCAATGAGTGTGCGCGTTCGCCAGGTGCCCAGGAGATGGAGAGGGGGCGCAGATACTGTTGATGCAGAGCTGACGATCAGCACCTCCAACCTGGCGTGCTTCCGGAACGCAGAGCACGCATGCACACGGGACTAAAAAGGTGAGAAGCAGAGGGGGGAGAAAGCTCTGCCATAATGTGTGGAGATATGCGACACAGCACAGCGGAGTTGAGCCGGCAATGAAGATGTACACACGAGAAAGAGAGATGGGAATGAGCAGTTTAGGAAAGTATTGAGGCGTGGATGGGGTGGTACAGCCTGGCGAGGCAACCCAGCATGCTGCAGCGGCCCCCTTCCCCTCGCCTCCTTCAATGAAGAAGGAAAGCGGAAAGAGTGTGCACAACGGACATAGAGAAGAATTCGGTAGGTGGAACCGAAGACAACGCCATTTGTGGAGTCGCTGGAACACCATACAACCACGGCGCACCTGACCACCTGCATCTGCATGTGCGTGTATGTGTGTGTATATGTGTGTGTGTGTGGGGGGGGGGGGGGTCGGAAGCTACCCCACCGCCTCCCTCAGCACATCTTTGTGTGACGACAATATTAGTTGAAGCGTTTTCGTGGAGCCTTACGTAGCTTATGGAAATCAACTACGCGTCAAGGTGGGAAGGGGATGTCGGACGTGCACGTGCAAATGAGTGGGTGTATGCAGAGCAACAAGCAAGAGAAGCACCGCTATCGGCGCCGTGTTTCTGGGGATAATCCGGTACAAGATGATGAAGCGAGGACGCGCCATCTGTGCTGTCACCACGCATGCCATCCCTCATCCACACGCGCACACACACGCACGGAAAGAGGGCAAAAGGGAAATTCAGCCTTATTATTGTTGTTCAACTGGCCACCGGCTCACAGCCACGAGCAGCTGCAAGTGCGATCAGCCGCCACCTCACTCACCCCCCATCGACACATCGCGCTGATCCTCCTTTCCCCTCGCTCCTTGTCTGGTATGTCGGTCCCCTTCCGTGAGCCTTGCAAAGAAGAAAAAAAGAAGGATTGGACAGCAGCGAGCAAAAAGCGCGGCGCCGCCGCCGGATGGTCGACACTCTCCCAGACAACAGAGATGAAGATGATAACGGGGACAACGAAGGCGTCTCTGCGTGTGCGTGCAGCGGAGCAGTGTAGCGCCCTTTTACAGACTGCGGTTGTACTTGGCCAGCACTGCGGCAGACACCTTCTGCCTATCCCGACCTTTGCGCAGCAACTGTGCGAGCCGGCGCTTGGCCGGCAGTGGCTTCACCGCAACTCTCGCCTCCTCCTCTTCTCTGTCGTCCTGCGCCTGCCGTCGCCGCTTCTGCTGAGCTTTGGAGATCATGCGGTCCCACTTGCGGTACCTGGTGTACTGCAGGCGACGCTCGTACTCCTTCTCGATCACCTCGCGCCTCCGCTGCTGCTCCAGCTCCGCCTCCTGTACAATATCCTTGAGTGAGGTGGGGAGCAGCTGACGGTCGACGGACCATTGCGCCTGAGCGGTGCGGGACGGCAACACCTGCATCCTCGAGTCGCTCAGCTCCTGGAATCGGCCCACCTCGGGGTCACCAAAGTGACCAGAGGACAAGTTGAACTCGTCCTCCTCCTCGAACAGCGCCCACGGCGGCAGCTCGCTCGCAGTAGCCCCGTCCTCTCCTTTACCAGTCGCCTCGCCGCCACCGCAGTGGCTCTGCGACTCCACCAACGCTGACGACTGTGAGGAGGTGGGTTCCAGCACCACGTCTTGGCCTGCGCCGCCGAGAGGCGTCCTCGCGGCGACCCCGAGCACCTGCATCTCTCCGCCATTCTCTGTGGGTGTTGGCGTGAACGACTTGGCGGACGCAGCGATCCCAGCCGCCTCCATTACATGTCGCTCTCGACGGAGCGCGTTCTCCATCTTGCGCTCGCGCCGCATGGCATCCTGGCGCACGTGTTGCAGGTGTCGATTGATCTCCTTGCTATCGACCACTTGTAGATTGTTCGTGCGCTGCGCGATCACGCGAAAAGCTTCGTAGTTCTCGAGTGTCTCCCGCATACCCTCCGCCTCTTTTTGCAACCGAATCGGTGGCGTAGGTGCCGGAGATGCAAGCAAATCGCCTGCGTCTGCCCCCTCGCCTCCATTCTGCAGCGCGCTTCCCACATACGTGGTCACGTGCCACTGCACCGCTTGTAGGAGTGACGCCGCCCCCTCCTTGCGGCGCCAGCGCAGCTGAAACTGGTAAGCGTAGCGCCGGAGCAAGGACTCTGGCAGCTCATCCAGGTCGTTCGTCCCCGCCTTGCTGTGAATGAGAAGCAACTCCGGCTCAGACAAGCGAACGCGCTCCAGTCGCTCCGCGTTGCGAGGTACCGCCGGCTCTTTGCAGCGGCGCTGAGGCTTTCGCAGGATGCCCCAGGGGGCGTAGAGAACCTCCGGTGTCAAAGAATCCTTCTCCGCGTTCCCCAGAGTTCGGTCCTGCGCGGCATCTGCACGGGCGCCGGCGTCTGCATTCGACACCGGCGTGATATCGGAGGGCTCCGACATGTTCAGCTGCCGCAGGTCGGCGGCTAGGATTTGCTCCACGGAGCGAAAATAGTGGCACCGACGGTCCAGCATGGCACGAATCGAGCTTGCACTCACGGTTTTCAGGACGCGATCGATAAGCTGCGTCTTTGTGCCGTGACGGAGCTGGCGCTGCGCGGCCAGGTAGATACGCAGCTCCTCCTCGTCCATACGTTCAAGAGACACGCGCAGCTCAACAGCAGTGTTACCTTTTGCCGTGGATTGCGCATGGCTGCGCACATCTTGTGCCATCTGTGTCGTGTTCCATGCATCTGTGGGATTTCGGATGTGCATGGTGGCGATGGTACCGCTGGATGAGGCTGTACGTGCTTCGGATGCGCCCGAGGGTGCGCCAGCGCAATCCCCAGACGGTGTCCCTTCAGCTTCGGGTGCAGCACCCGCGGCAGTCAGCGACGGCGCTGACACTGGCGTACTCGAAGTTGTAGCGGGCAGCACCCCACGCATGTACTCGTTGAACTTGGCGATGCAGCGTCGGTCTTCTTCCCTTTGCCGCTCACGCTCCGCCCTGGCCAGCTCTTCCGGGAACACGTCCACTGCCTCCTCAATTTTGGTTTGGATTTGCTCCCGCAGAGCCACGCGCTGCCTCGAGGTGGCATCGCGCAATGCCACGTACGTCTCGGGCAGCGGCTGAATGTTCTGCTCGATCATGCGAGAGAAGAGCTTGTACGCCTGCCACTCAAGGCCAGCACGACCCATGGTGGAGATGAGCAACGTGTACATGAGCACATCTGGTTCGATGCCGCGGTGGAGCATAACGTTCAGCTGCAGCAGCGCGTCCCGCGCCACGGCGTATGCCTCGCCCTGAGACACATCCTCTGGAAGCTCTTGAAAGGGTCGCTCGTTGACATGCCGCCGCGCTACGGTGACGGTGTCACTAAAGTGATGCAACCCAACGCTGCGCCTGCAGACCAGCAAGCCGCTACCGTCGACATGCACACTGCGATGCAGCACGCAGAGGGTAAGAGACACTTGTGCTCGCCGCAGTGCAGGACGCGTCGGGCCCATGTGAGCAGGTACACTAGTTGTCATCGTGCAAGCGTGCCAGGCCATTGCAGAGGCACACACGCAGGCGCTTCGATGACCGTAGCGCCTCTGATGCTTCTTTCTTGTAGAGAGTAATGAGTTCACGCATTGGAATGGAGAAGCAGTGCGTCATATTTTCCAAGTACGGCCAGCCGGAGAGAGAAGCAGCAGTGTGCAAATACGTGTGAGGAAGAGAGACATAAGTGCTGCTTCCGGCCTCTTCTCCCCAAAGGTCCAGGCATCGGATTACATGTAAAACATTCAAGCAGAACGCGCATCGGCACGCGCGACACGCGCCGCACTGAAAGAAGGGTGAAGAAAGATGGGCACACGCCCGTTGAGAGACACCACTGAGTTGGCGGCGTACCACAGCCAACAACCGTCGTTCTCATTGTACCATCGCACCTTCTTTTTCCAATGTTCCTAAGCTTCAATGGCTCCTTCTATGTCGGAGAGGGAGGAGAGGGGGGGGGTTGTCCGCTGGTATCAGTCCTCAGTCAACAGCGCCCATCAACCACTTCCTTTGGCTTCCCTTTTTCCCTTTGTGCGTGTGTGTGCCGTCGTTGCTATGAGGCAAGTCTGCTAGCCGTAGAAAGAGATAGACGTCAGGGACGTGAAAAAAAAACAAGAAGACACACAAACGCCTCCCACGGGCACAGACACACACGCACATACACACGGAGCATCACTCTATAATAATGGATGATGCAGCAGCCCATTAGAAGGCGCGGCGATACGAGAGGCGAAACCAGAAGCGAAAGGAGCACGAAGAGGACGATGAAGGGGGAGTGGGGCAGAAATGGTGAAGAAAGTATGCGTTGTGCTGTAACCACCACCACCACAGCTAGAGCGACTTGCGCCTCAAGCACACGCGCAGCACACAAACCGCACCGACACCCATTCTCACAGTAGCCCGCGCAAGGGGTCATTCACGTAGTCTAGCTTCTGAGCTTTGCTGAGCCGGTTCCAGCGCTTGAGCAAGAAGTCCATGCGCTCACGCAGGCCCATGTCCCGCACCGATGGGTGCGCCTTGAGGATTTCGTATGCGAACGACGCGACAGGCACCTCGGTCGATGTGTCCTTCGTCTGCATCCGCTCCGCCATCTGGAGAACCTCCTGCTCGCGCTCTGCTGACATATAAGCTGGCCGCGCCGACGCGTACCTGTTGCTCTCATCCTTGTCACTCGCGGAGGTGGTCGCCTTTGCCTTTACTGGGGGCGCAGGCTTCGTAGCATCCTTGGCCGACCGGCTTGGAGAAGAGGCGAGAGAAGGGCGACCCCGACCCCGGCTCTGGCCACGGCCACGGCCTTGGGAACTGGGCCGCCCACGTGTCGCCTTCGGTGTCGCGCTTCTGCTAACGGCTTTCCTTCCCGGCTTGGAGGGCCGGCGACCTCGAGCGGACCCGGAGCGCGGCTTTCGGCCTCTTTGCTTGGCGGCGGCGGCGGCGGCGGCGCGGGAAACGGCGCCCCCCAGGCGCCAGCTTGTCAAACGAAGCATGGTCCGCTAGCGCAAGCAAAACAAAAACAGAAACGCTTGATGCATCCACGCAAGTGCCGCTCCAAAGGACCCTGTACAGATGCGCTGGTCTGCCGACACGCTTCAGTTGGCGGAACTGGTGCACACTTTGTGATAGGGAGGGGTGTGTTCGCGCCGCTTCCATGAAAGTGCCAATGTACAAAAACGGAAGGAGGGCAAAGGAATGGGAAACAACGGCAGAAGAAGAGCGAAATAGCATAAACACAGAAAGGGAGTTCGGTGCGGACTTCAAGCCTTGGGGGGGGGTGATGAACAAGAAGACGGAGAGGTAGTGCGCTGGAACGCCAAAACGCATTCCTTTCCAAGTGTCCTCCTCTTCATCTTTGCGCTTGTATGTTTGCCCATCTTCGTCTCCTCACAACAAAAAGTGACAGAGGGGCGGCAACTACCCCCGTTCCTAGCCTCCTTTCCGCCATCCGCCGTCGACGCGCTTTCGGGTTCTCGTGAAGGAAGAAGGGGCGGCTGAGTCCTGTGCATAACCCGCATTCGGCCCAGCAGGCTCGCGCCTGTTTCACCAGCCTGCCCCGACGTCCGGCGCTGGAGCTCGCTGTGGGGGTGTGTGCATGCGTGTTTCTAATTGTTCCCTTTTCGCCTTTCTGCTCTCGCCCGTTACTTGAGGTTTGAAAATCGACACGGAAAAGACCCACAAACATGCGTTTTCTTTTTGCTCCTTTTCTGTTACTTACACAGCACACAAATGGACAATACACAGCCAGCAAACAACGGAGAAAAACGTGGTACGGCCACGGGCTAACGCAGGATGCTATTCCTTGTTGAGCGCATAGCGCTGTCGGCTGCCCCCTCCCACCGCCTTCCACTCCTCCACCCCCCTCCATCTCGTTCTCTCTCCCTGGTGCAGCTGTTGTTGTTGCCCTTTCTCGTTTTAGAAGTCAGCGCACACTCGCATGCACGCATGCAAAGGCATGATGGTGCATTGGGGAGCCTGAAACAAGAAGGGATGACGAAAATGAAAGGTCTTCAACCCGCTATTCGCCTCAATACGCCCTCCCCTCCCCTCCCCCCTAACCCTACAGCTGTGCCGCGCCGAGTTGTCAACGACACCGCGCGATTCCCAGAAGGGCGATGGATACCAGATAAAGAGAGGCACTCATCCGAGCGACAACGCACAGCTCGTGCAATCATGCATCTAAGGGTGCAGACTTGGGTGCGCGCTTTTCTTTCCAAGCTCTCACGCACATCATTCAGTGGCACGGACTACGCGTGAGAGAGGCAAAAGAGTGCAGGCAGCACACACCTCTATACAGATTCCAGGCTAGTCATTCCTTGTTCTCCCGTAGCCATCTACGGCTGCGGGTGCTCGCGTGCGAATGGGGAGGGGTGGGGGTCGGTGTATGTGTGGCGTCCCGGCGCGCTATCTTGTCTCGCTTTTCTTCTGTGTGCTTGGCTTGCGTAGAAGGTTTGGGGGCGGCAGAAACAAGGCACTCACGCTAAAGCGGAAGTGATGCACACACGCGTACAAAGGTTTTGCACTGTGCCCCCCCCTCCTCTCTTTTTGCCTGCAACTTGTCCCTGGCCAGTCCTTTCCGCCCCAGCGCCTGTCCAGCAACGCTATCCTTTTTTCGTCTGCCTCCTCTCGTTTAATCTGCTTCATGGCACACACAATCGCAAACAAGTGCCCAAAACATCAACGCGCATGACCCGCTCCGCCTGGCACAACTTCCGATTATAAAACACTGATGCGTCTGCGTGGAGCGTGAATGGAAAGAAGGACATAGAGAGAGGAGGGAGCAGATGGAACGCAGATGAACGTCTCACTTACGGCGCCATGCCCGTCTCCTTACCCCTCTGCCTCTCTCGGCGTTGTCCTTTTCCCGCTTCCCCAGGTATTCCGTCTTACGGCTCTGCAGCCCCATCGGGGTCCTCATCCTGCTGTTTCGGCTTCGCTGTCGGCTTCTCCTCGCGGAGCTTGGTACCGGACACGATGTCGTCGACGCGCAGAATCATGGATGCCGCCTCGATTGCAGTTTTCAGCGCCTGAACCTTCACCGCAGCTGGCTCGATAACCTTGATGGTGCGCGCATCAACAATGTGTCCGCTGTGGCCGTCGATGCCCCAGTACCACCCCTCCGGGTTCGCGTGGCGTGCTCGGAGATCCGTGACCACACGAATCACGTTGGCGCCGCAGTTGCTCGTCAGAATGCGCGGTACCACCTCCAGCGCCATCGCCACCGCCTGGTACGCAGCCTGCTCCACGCCGCCAATGGACTTGGCTTTCGCCATGAGGGTGGAGGAGACAGACATCTCGCACGACGCAGCGCCGTAGACGATGCGCGGCTCGAGGATGATGTTGCGCGCCACGCACATGGCGTCATGCAGGTTGCGCTCCATCTCATTCAGCGTGTCCTTGCTGGCGCCACGAAGCAGAATACTGCACGCAGAGCCCCCTGGACAGCCAGTGATGAAGGTGAAGTACTCATCACCGATTTTCTTGATTTCAAATAAGCCCGCCTTGCCAATGTGCTCCTGCGTCAGCTCCTCCACACGGCTAACGATGGTGGCGCCGGTGGCACGGGCTATGCGGTTGTTGTCTGTCTTGCGAAGGCGGCGGATGCAGGTGATGCCAGCCTTGTACAGGAAGTGCGCCGCCAAGTCAGAGGCGCCCTTCTCCGTGATTACTACATCCGGCTTGAAGGAAATGATGACGTTGCAGATAGAGCGGACGTAGTCCTCCTCCTGTTTCAGCAGGGCCTCCCAGTCGGTGTCCTTGGTCAGCTCCACGTTGATGGTCGTCTCCGGCTTCTTGTACTCAAGAGGGCAATCCAACAAGAGGATGCGCGGGCTCTCGATGACGCGGCGCATCTTCGAGTGAATGTGGTCCTTATTGAACATGACGCCATCCAGCACAACGCTATCCGTAATGGAGCCGCCAGGAATCTTCTCCACTTTGGCGTAGCGCTTGATGTCAATGTCCTTGACTCCAGTGATGGGGTTCACCTGCACTACGCGCAGCGTTGCCTCAACAGCCATGCGGCACATCAGCTCCTCCTCACGGGAGTTGAACTTGGTGCCAAGGCAGGCGCGCACCACATCCTCTAACTGCTCCTTGTTCTCGGGATCAATCGAGGTGGCAATCTTCTCCACCGCCGCCAGCGCGTCAGACAGAGCTTGGGTGAAGCCCTTCACAATCTTGAGCGGGTGGATGTTGCGCTCCAGCAACGGCTGCGCCAGGCTCAGAATCTCGCCCGTCAAGATAATCACTGAGGTCGTCCCGTCACCCACCTCCTCGTCCTGAGCGCGGGCGAGTTCCAGCATGTGCTTCGCCGCGGGGTGCACTACATCAATCTCGCGCAGGATGCAGTTGCCATCGTTCGTCAGAACTGTGCCGCCCATGGGGTCTATGATCATCTTCAGCATGGCACATGGACCCAGTGTGCTGCTGATGAGACTAGCAACCGTCTTGGCTGCCTCGATGTTGCTCATCTGCGCCTTGCGGCCAGACTCGCGCTCCACGCGCTGGTTTACCACAATAACCGGTTGCTGCCCGTTCATTGTTGATTGCTTGCCTTTCAGGACGGGGAGGTTAGAGTACGAGAGACGTGCAGCTCAAGATGCAAATAAGAAGCGCGAAGAAACGCAAGTTGATGTGTGTGTGTGTGTGTGTGTTGTGCACTCCTTTCGGCGTTGTCTTTCAACGGCACTGGCACCGGAGAAAACGGGTGGGAGGCAGTGGAGACGCTAAACAGCAATCTATAGTGCGCGGAGTCACGACGCAGGACGGCGAAATGAAGTGTAGAAAGTGAGCAATGCGAAGCTTTACGTTTGAGGTGGCAGAGTACGTGTGGAAGTACGTCTCATCGTGAGAAACAGAGGAAGGAATCGAGCAGGTGAGAAAGATGAAGGCCTTTACCGAAAGCCGCTGCGTGCGCGTCAGGGTCTGTGCAGGAAGGAGACAGCGTGCCTTGCATCGTCAACATGAAGCTAAGAAGCAGAAAAGGGGGCAGAGAAAAGCTTCGCTCCTGTACTGTCTCGCTTACACGGACGGCGCCCCTCCATCGATGCATCACATCGACACAACACATAGAGCCGCGGAGAGGAAGCGCAGAAAAAAGTAATGCCGACGCGAGAGCCGAAAGCTGCAGAAGCGGAGACGCTCCCACACTCACGCTCGAAGGGCAGCCACAGCAAACGCAAACGCCTGCACATGAGCTCCTCACACTATCGGCGTTCCTTTGCCTTCACTCATGCAGTAAAGCCCGGCTGCAGTGCTCATTCTTGCCGCTGAAAATAAGTTGTGAGTTCCTAGCGCAACCGTGCGCTGGCAGAAAAATGAAGAGCAGCGCGCAGCATCAAAGATGCAGAAAGGGGTGTTTCTTTTCTTTCTCCGCGTGACCACTCTGTACCGTCCAACATGAGTTACACTCCAGTCGACCTGTCACGGGCCCCCATCGCGTGGCGCGACCCTCGGGGCGGCGCTCAGGCTCTCCGCGCCAGCAGGCAGTGCGACGGCCCGGCGTGGGATAGCTCGAGTCACGCTGACACGCTGTCCATCACATGGGTGGCACGGACGCGTGCGCTGTCGCAGCCCGCTCTGACGCACCGCCGTCCAGGACCCGACCGCCGATATCCGTGGCGATGAAGCGCTCTGACCCCCCCAGCTCGTAGGTGCTTGCCCCTGCCACCACCAGAGGTGGTTCGGCATTGGCAGGGGTTAGGTGGGGGCTGCGTGGCTTCCCCACACAGAGTGGGGGCACTGGGCCCTGAGACACCACGCACCGAGAGGGGTGTGTGTGTACTCCCCCCTTCTCCCCTACCGTCATCCGGGTGCAAACAAAAAACAACAAGAGGAGAGAGGGAGAAGCGGCGTTTGGAGAGGCGCACGCGGAGACGCCAAGTCAAAAAGCGATCCGTGCACCCTTCACAGCGTGTGTGATGGAGCAGCTAGAGTTGAATCGTCTTGCGGCGGAAGAACATGGACGCCGGCACGCCAAGCATCTCATGCGCCGTCTCCGCCAACACGCTTCCGACGCTCTCCACATTGAGTTTGAGGTCAGCAATGGCGTCGCCCCGCGTCATTCCAGCGTTGACGATGGCCACCGGAATCCCTAACTGCTTTGCCTCTAAGACGTACCGATAGGCACTGTACACCTGCAGGGAGGTGCCGAGGCACAGCAGACAGGAAGCCTTGTCGCGCACAACATTCATCGTGGTTTCCACAATTGGCTTCGGCACGTTCTCACCGAACAGAACGACATGCGGCTTGAAGAAGCCGTTGCACCGAGGGCACATGACGAGATGCATCGCATTCAAGGCCTCCGTTGGTGCACTGTAGTCGCCGTCCGGCCGCACACGCGACATATCCGCCCCGTACTGCTCATACAAAGCCGGATTCCTTTCTCGCAGTTCCCGCTGCAGCCGCGCGCGCGGCATGAGAAAGCCGCAGGACGTGCAGATGACGTTGTGAATGTTGCCGTGCAACTCCTTCAGCGGCGCATTACTTGTGGTGTACTTGTAGTAGTGCTCCTCCTCCGCGTCACCGACGCCGCCATACGTAGCGAGGTGGTGCAGCCCGTCGACGTTTTGCGTGAGGATGTGTGCCACGGCCCCGGACTTGGTGAAAGCCTGCAGCGCCATGTGAGCGGCATTGCAGGAGGCACCGGATATGGTCGAGTACCCAAGCATGCTGCGGGCCCAATAGCGTCGTTTTTCGTTGTCGTCGCGCATAAAGTTCTGAAAAGTCAGCAGCACGAAATCGGCGCGGTGGTACTGGCCGTTGGGCCCACGATAGTCTGGGATGCCACTCTCTGTGCTGCAACCCGCGCCGGTGAGGACTACGCAGCCACGACCAGGTTTTCTGGCGCTGCAGCGCTCCATGAACGATGCGATCGTCCCCGCCGGCCTCATTGTAGAGAAGATAGCAGCTGAATAAATAAATACAGAAACGCAGTATTTTTGGAAGCAGGAACCATACTGAAGATGGGGCGAACAACAGACAAACAACCAACAAAACCACGCACACAAAGGACCGGGAGTGTGGCCCTTGCCGGCGCGCGAAGTGTCTCAACACCAAGAAGCTGGGCGATATGAGTGCCAACGAACCGCCTTTGTACCTTCCTGTGCACGGCAAACGAAAAAAAAAAGACGACGGTGACGCCTGACGCGAAAGCTAAGGCGGGACACACACCTGTGTTTCCTTCGTACAAAACGCAACAAATGCGAGTGGGCGCGTGGGTGTCTGTGCGCATGCGTTTATGTGGGCGCGAGAGGGTGTTTCAACAGCAGCAAGCAGAGGAGCATCGGAAAGGAAAGCAGAGAAGATGAAATCGACAGCAAAGAAGCGCGCGCGTGAAAATTCGTCGGCTGCACGTGAATTCTCGGGAGAAGATGCTGCACGAGTGCTTGTGCGTTAGCAACATACCCCTGCCCCACTCCTCCCTCTTACCCTTCCACCTGGTCATTGCTGCAGCAAGCATACACGCACGCGGCATGCATCGCACGGACGCGCGGATGTGTAGGTGGTGGCTTTGCCAGTAGTGCAAACACTTGTGAAAAAGGCGGAAAAAGTGGTGTTCGCACATTTCATGCTCATCAACGCGTTTTTCCGTATCTGTGAGTGTGTAACATCAAACGTAAGGCGAACGCAAAACAGCAGCATGGGATGATCACGGCATGCAGTCGTACGTCCTCATCGCTCCGACGAGTGCGCGCGAGGAGGAGGGGGCCGAGAAACATACTCCAGCAAGTAGAGGGCTTCTTTGCTGGGTCGGGGCGGTGTAATTGGATTGGCAACTCCATCACGAACGAAGCGCACGATGTGCAGGAGTCCAGCTCTCAGCGCACAGGACACGCCCTCGCCTTCTTCCCCTCACCACACTCCCCTTAAGCTTCGCGTGCTTTAGCCTCTAGAGTCATCATCGCGGTCGAAGGGTGGCGAGTCCTTGTTTCTGCGCACTGCTGCCCAGTCCTTCCCATCCTTGTTCTCAAATGTGAAGTTATTCGCCGGGAACCCAAACGTTTGACCAGCGAAGAGGCCGCTCATCCACCGCATCGAGCTCTCCTGCACCGCCTCCTCTGTGAGTGCCTGACTGTTCTTGAGCACGTACGAGGAACTTTGGGTGCGAGTGGCAATCCACATCTTTGTGTGGCGTGAGTGGCCGTGATCCTGCACATCCTCGATGGGAATAGCCTCCGAGTAACTTAGCAGAGCGTGCGGGTGCTGACTGATAGTGGTGGAGATGAGCTTCTCCTCCCACGGGAGACGAGAAAAGACAACAAGTCGGCCGTCAGTGCGCAGGAGCAGCAGTGCGTTCTGCAGGGCCTCGCTCAGCTCGTGGCGCTCGTGGTTCACGATGCATCTCAACGATGTCATGAAGTTCCAAGACATCGAAGTCTTCCGTCGGCTATCCTGAGTCCCCCATCCCTCCTCAGGGAGCTCGTTACCCGCCTCCTCCACTGCCTCCAGCACGCGCTGCGCACCATCGAAGGGGCGCCGTTGCCGAATGGCTCTAGCCAACTTCATCGACTGCTGAGGAGTTAGAAGTTCGTAGGAAGCGAGGGCGCCGGACAGGGCATGCTGCGGCACCGTGTTGAGGTACTCCAGCGCCCCGAGCCCATGCGTGGGCCCGTAGCGCATGTCGAGTGCATGGTCACTCTCATCATCCAGAAGAAACCCTCGCTCGGGATTCTCCAGTTGAGTCAACGACGGGCCAGGGTCGATCATAACGGCATCAAAGGAACGCTCGCCAAACATGGCCTTGGCCTCAGACATGGGACGCGCATAGAATCGAAACCGGTCCGCGCCGAACTCATCAACGATCTCGCGCGCGCTCACCGTCGCCTCCACGTCGCAGTCCATCGCAACAACTCGCGTGTACGGCCGACCGTTCTCGAGCACCACACCGGTGTGAAAGCCAGAGCCGAATGTACAGTCCAAAACATCATACGAAACGAGCCGCTTCCGCTTGGCCAGTGGCGCCAGAGCATCGAAGGCAGACGAGTTCAACGCAAGCGATGCGCCGGAAGAGACGAGGGCGCCACTGACACCTGTCGTGCGCTGCGCCTCCAGACTACCCTCGGTCAGTTGCACATCCCCGCCAGAACGACGCGCTGGACACTTTTTGTGCAGTCGGCGCTTGCGAAGCGCTGGACGCGATGATGGCAGTCGCGCATCGAAAACCCTCTGCTGCTTTTTCGTACAGGGGAACCCTTCTTCGATGGCGCGTTTTGCCAAAAACTCAGCGAGGTTCTTAGACTCGAGCCACCGCAGCCCGCCGCAGACGCCCTGCAAGAGCTGCTTAGGCATAAGCGGAGGATGCTCAACACGGTTTACGGCGGACCATCGCTTCGGTGCCACAATCCGCTTCATTCCGTTACTCGCAGGCGCCACACAAGGGTGACGGTCGATGCCAAGCAAGAGCAGACAATGCACGGCACCCGCAGTACAGGAATCTCCCCCTCGATTTTAGATTTTCGGAAAATCTTGCGCCAGGTGCCGAGCCCTCGAGTGATTGGCCCCTTTCGTTCTTTATGCGCGGATGTACGGAAAAAAAAGAAGGCGGGATGCATATTTGAAAGGATGAGATCAGTATGATGCAGGAAAACATCAGAAAGAGAGTATACAAGAAGTACATGGAAAAACACCGGCAATGACAGCGACAGTACCAGCGTCCTTCGATGGCAACCACAGTCGATTCGATTCTGTTTCTTTTCCCCGCTCGGCTGAACATTAGTGCCTCAACGTCGGCCCTCCATGTACGATCTTAAGAGGTATCCTTCAGTGAAGCGCTATCCCCCTTGGCAGCATGCGAGAAGTAAGAATACTGCGTGGTGTGTCTTAGTCGTGTGCCCCGATCGTACACGCATACGCACATGAGCCAATGGACGATGCCGCATCGCATCTTTAGCTTTCTTCTCTGTTGCCGCTGTCCTTTCCTTCTTTTCGTTTTGCCTGACGGCGCTCCCAAGAATCAACAAGCAAAAGAGCGCAAGATGCACGCAGACACGCAAACAAAACCGAAAAAGCAGCGAGCTTGTACAACTCAGGCGCTGAGTGAGCACTACTTCCACCGCTTCCTTTGACCCCTACACCGCACCACAAGAGGAAAGCTCTTCCCCCTCCTTTCATCTCTTAAACCTGCCTTGATGACGGGGGACGAACCTCAGCGTGGTGTCTCAGGGCCCAGTGCCCCCACTCTGTGTGGGGAAGCCACGCAGCCCCCACCTAACCCCTGCCAATGCCGAACCACCTCTGGTGGTGGCAGGGGCAAGCACCTACGAGCTGGGGGGGTCAGAGCGCTTCATCGCCACGGATATCGGCGGTCGGGTCCTGGACGGCGGTGCGTCAGAGCGGGCTGCGACAGCGCACGCGTCCGTGCCACCCATGTGATGGACAGCGTGTCAGCGTGACTCGAGCTATCCCACGCCGGGCCGTCGCACTGCCTGCTGGCGCGGAGAGCCTGAGCGCCGCCCCGAGGGTCGCGCCACGCGATGGGGGCCCGTGACAGGTCGACTGGAGTGTAACTCATGTTGGACGGTACAGAGTGGTCACGTGGAAGACAAATAAAAAAGAATACTTCTTGCACCACTTCCTTCTGCAAGCCGAAACCTCGCGCAACGAGAGAACAGAGTTAATACAAATCATTATGCAGGGGGCAGCAACAAGAGAAACGAGAGAAGGGGGAAAAGAAAAAGAAACAGCGCAGCGAGCTGTACATCACAAATGAGAGTTAAAAAAACACGAAGCGAAACGAAGCGAGGGACGTCTGTGCGAGTTCGAGCTCGCCCGTCGTCTTGCTTCGGGGAGATGGTTCATTTTTTGACCTCCGTTCGCCGTCCTTCATGCTGTACTCTTTTCACTAGCGACCAGAGGAAGAGGAGAACGAGAAAAAAGGCGAGTGAGCCTCTCGGCGTGCTCATCGACACCTTGCGAAGGCTCCCGCGTGGCAAGTGGTTGGTCTGGCGCCGTGTTGCGTGTTTTTTTTTCCTTCAGAGAGAGGGCAGTGAACCACACCAACACTCGAACCGTGGGAACCAAAAGAAGAGGGTGGACCTCGGAGTTACAAACGAGTAGCGTGAAGTCTCGTTTTGTCCTTTCGAGGCGGTCTATTTCTACTGGACAGCGTACATTTGTCCGCTGTTGTGATTGCTGCTTAGAGGCATTACCATGTCGCTCATGGGAGCGGAAGAGAAACCGAAAACACACGATGGATTCACCAGCGTCGGTGAACACCCACATGCCTCTCCTTGCAGCTTTCAAACCTCGGAGAAGGGGGGGGATTTGCGATGCTTGCAGCAGAGGAGCACCGCAGCGGTGACGAAAGCAGCGAGAAGAGCCCCGATGCAGAAGGTTCCCATCGCCACGGCAGCCGTGCCGCCGGCACTCAGCCCGGAGGGCTTTGCAAGTGTATTGTTCGCCGCGCCGTGAGGACTGCCATCCGGCAACCCTGGCGCAGCAGTGCTGGACGTCGGAAGGCATGAAGGGGCAATACATACGCACTGCAACGACAAACTGTCCAGCATGTACCCAGCGCCGCACGAGTACGACGGGCACCGCCTTCGGTAGTACTGGCATCCGCTCGGCAGCGCCTGCCACGCCTCACCGGCCTCGATCCCGCCCTCCGGACAGTTGCGCAGCTGCCGGTACTTCTCGTCCAGGTAGCAGTACCCCATCGACCCTGCCGGAGCAGCACCCCACTGCACAAACCGCGTGAAGTCAGCCACGGGGCACCTGTTCCCGCTCGCGTTGTACAGCTGCCCAGACGGGCTCATGCACTTCAGCTGCCAGTCCGGCTCCCACGCGAACTCGAAGCCAGATGCGGGACTCTGTCCGGTGTGTCCGCGCAGCACACGCACATGGTACGACGAGTCTGACAGGCTCTGCAGCAGCTCCAAAACGAGCGTCTGCGCAAAGGGCGGCAGCAGCCCGTCGTCGGCCGTGTCCTGCAACGAGCACGCGATTCGGCTCAGCGTCGTGTCGTGAGCGCTGTAGTGGTACAGCTTGTACCTGCTGGTGCCCGCCATCGCCGCGCCGATATTCTTCACGAACTCCTGAAGAATCGGCTGCCCAGAGCTCCCTTGCTGAAAGCACCGGGTGTCGCTGCGGTTGTACACGTACTGCCTCGCAAAGTGCTCGCGGGCCACCTGACTCAGCCTGTCCCGATTAGTCTTCAATTTCGGATAATTGTCCAGTTCTCCGATGGCTTCCTTGGAGACGGCGATATCAAACAGCGTAAAGGCACAATCAGTGCGCCGCGTGAAATCGCTGCAGTACCCCTCACTGTACACCTCCTGCGCAATCGTCGTCAGCGTGTTGAAGTCAGGGAAGTTCCGATCTACAACCGGGTTGCAAACAGCACGCACGCCCGCCATATCCAGGCTCCAATAAAACTGGAATTGCGGTACGTAGTTTGTGTACAGAATGTAGTCATCCTGCTCTGGCACCGTGTGAATAGCGGGGTACAGAGACGTCAAGTTCGGAAAGAAGCCGCGCAGGAACGACTCGGCGCTCTGCAGCGTCCGCAGCACATCGGTCGAGCGGCTGTATGCGACATCCAAGTCGTAGTCCTCCGAGGGGAACATGGGCTCAGACACAACGGAGGAATCCGTGTTGTAGCGGCTCCGCAGGAACGCGCCCGTCTTGCTGAGCATCTCGATCCCAGACCACGTAAGGTACCCGCAGGGGGTGTCGCCGCAGATCTGGGTCTTGTTGTAGCTCGGCTCCGCCGTGCGGGCGCCGTGCCGGTGCATCAGCTGAACCATCACGAGCTTCATATCCAGCGCAGCAGTAACAGGCGCCGGCACGCACAGGAGCAGCGCGGCCAGCAGCAGCAAAAACAGCACCTGCCGCATTGTGGAACCTTCAGGGTCAGTGACGAGGGTGAGTGCGGAGTGCCGAAAACGAAAGAAGAAAGCCTGGAGAGAAAGATATGAACGGGGGTGTGTATCGGACGGACGGCAGACGCAAACAGGCGGGGATGGGGTACGGGGTATGGCCGCAGGCAACACAATGGAAAAGGCCTCGAAAAGGAGCGAGAAAACAGAAGCGGCGGAGCATCTATGCATCGGCTGCAGAGAAGTAGGCATGCGTGATACATCGCACCGCGCACCCACATGTGACGCGAGGGCAGCAGAAATACACATAACGCCAGCATCGACCACCGGCTGCCTTTCTGATTACGGGGTCATCCTGCGCGCCAAGAAAGAGAGAACGACAGAAGCGGCCAGAAAAGCATGTGCAACATCGCATGCTTAGCATAGGGTTGCTTTCAGAGCTGTTTGCTCTAAGGCCAGAACGCCACGGATTGTGTAGCACGCATTCACACGCACATTCCGCCAGCGGCATCGCTATCCGACCGCTTGAGCTCCGCTGACTCATGCACATATTCGCAAAACACACACGCACAACCACACAAGCAGTGCCGTCAAAAGACGGGACATCTGATCACAGGTCGCGGATGGCCTAGCGGACGCACCCTCAGCTCGCGCTGGACGAGTAGGTACACAGCGCAGTCCCCACCATCACCAGAAGGCACCCCGCAGTGGTCCGCGCGCGCAACAGACCCTCGCGCATAACCAACACACTCATCAGAACAGTGATAACGAATGAAAGCGAGTTCACCACAATCGAGCCAACCGACACGTCCACCTCACGCAGCGAGTAAAAAAACACGACGGATCCACTTAGGTTCACAGCCTGTGTGAACAGGTACTTCGGTCGTCGCACAAGAAACAGCGCGTCATCCTTCGCGGACCCGCTGCTCGCCATCCCTCGGCTGTAGTGCTTCAGCAGCGGGTTCGTCACGCCCCACAGCAGCGCAGCCAGCAGCATGAGAGAGATCATGGCAAGGCTCCGGTGTCCACGAAGAAGCCCACACGCGGGGCGCGGAAACGAGTTTCTAGCGCAGTCGCGGCAGCTTCGTCCGCTTCCGTGCCCCCACATAAGGCGTGGTCGCGATGACGGTGCACGGCGGCGGTGCGCGCAAGGAAAAGAGAAGAGTAGGAAGATGAGTCAGGTGGGAGACAAGGCGAGGACAGAGGAGGTACGGTATTGAACGCGCAATAGTACGCCGGAGCACCTGCAACGCTGTGGGTCTGCAACGCCATATATACGCCACAAAGACCCCAGCGTCGCGGCAGAACGACAGGCAGCAGGGTGTGGCGTAAAGCGCCCCTCGCTAGCATGCGTATCTGTTTGCTTTGCATTTGTCTTGAACGGGATTACAACTAACAAGACGCCTACGATCCTAACGCTTCGCAAACTTCCTCTTGTTCTTCTTTCCGTCCACGAAACCTGGGAATTGACCTGGCTCCCTTCGGCGATCCACAGAGAGCAAGCCAGCCTTTTTCAAAGGAATGCGTGCTAGCGGAAGAAGCTTCGTTATCGCATTGGCCACCGCCATCCTGCAAGCAAAAGCAGCGATCTCATTTGCAAAAGAAGGCATCGCCTTGCCTTCGGAGATGAGGTTCACGTCAAAGTCGCGGAAGTCCAGCTTTGCCTCATCGAATGGCATTAGCACCATTTCCATCAGCCAGGACTTGTCATCGAATGCAACAGAAAGTGGCTTTCCGAGAAGAGTGACGGAACCGTTGTGATCACGGTTCTCTCGGATCAGAGCTGTGAACATGTACTTCTGCCCATCTGCGCGGCCGTGACCAACTGCAATACCTGTTTCGGGATCCACCTCAGCTGGGTCGATACGCACACCTATCTGATGTCGTGTATCTTCGCCGGCAACCTTACGCGAAAAGTCATGAAGCACAGCGTAGAAGTGACTGTAGCTATCGGAGCTGTCGGCCTCGAGAGTGGCCTTGCTCATCAGATTGTAGTTTTCAAACATTACGCGCACATCCTCGCGATTGAATTTCCGCCGGCTAAACTCGAAAAGAGCGTGCTCCGTTTTGAAGGCCTTTGTTTCTGTCATGCGACCCATCCATTCGAGGAAGTTTGTGTAATGACCAGGTGCGTTATCTAGGCCGACCGCATCTGCAGTGATCGTCCTGCTCAGCTGACGCGAGGGGGAATCGGCCGGCTTGCTAAGTGACTCGAGAACCTTGGTCACCAGCGCCTGTGCCTCATACTTGCGCAAGTCCGGGAGTAAGGCTGACACAATCTCGCCCAATTGCTCCTGATCTAACCCGTCTACAGAGGCATAGTAGTCATCAATCGATTTGAAGTACATTCCTCCGCTGACGCGCATCCACGCCTCCTTGAGAGATTGTGCAGTCAAGTCGCTTCGCAGCTCGTCTCTCAGTGACGAAAGGGTGTTGTGGCCAGCAGGAACATACTCTCCAGGATACATTGGGTACTCGCGAAAATGGAAAAGATTACCGTGCGTTGCCTGGCTGTTGCTAACGACTGCATTATCACCTACTTCTAAAGGCATTATCCGTTCGCGCAACGCTTCCTCCTCCCTCGAAAGCTCCATATCTTGAGTACGCTTTACGTGGGAGTTCACCCATGACAGCCTCTCCCCATCGCTTTCAGGCGCTCCTTTCTGCCCCGCTAGCCTGTTTGCCAGCCGAAAAAGGCGTGCGTGTCGGGCTGTCTTGGGGCTCAAGAGCTGTTTCATTTTGTCTAGCTCTACCGGCAACTAACCTCTTTTCGAACATGTATACTGAAGAGCGCACCCGGCCAAAATGACGCATGAATCGTAGCAAGAGAAGACGTGCACGGGGAGATAGGGGATTCGATTGAGGACGCACGCAGACACCATCAAGGCCTCTAGATCTAGTTCAATTCCAACTTTCCGCTGGCTCGATCAGTCAACAAGATCTCATGCAGTTTATTTTCTTTTCAACGCGTTCACCATGCCGTGCAACATGCGCTCCAATCCACTCGACCCGGCCTGCCACAGGCCCATCCCGCGTGGTGCGAAGTAGCGGTACACACGCGCTACGGCAGTGCGCCGGCTCAGTCATCTGCGAGCACGGCCGCTGCCTCATACCCCGCCCACCCGCCTCCCAGGTCGCCTCACAGTCGCTCCCATCGTGCCGGTTGCCACCCCTGGTGCATCCCTCGCGATGGCGCAGGCTCCCCAGCAGCAGGCAGTGCGACGGCCCGGCGTGGGATAGCTCGAGTCACGCTGACACGCTGTCCATCACATGGGTGGCACGGACGCGTGCGCTGTCGCAGCCCGCTCTGACGCACCGCCGTCCAGGACCCGACCGCCGATATCCGTGACGATGAAGCGCTCTGACCCCCCAGCTCGTAGGTGCTTGCCCCTGCCACCACCAGAGGTGGTTCGGCATTGGCAGGGGTTAGGTGGGGGCTGCGTGGCTTCCCCACACAGAGTGGGGGCACTGGGCCCTGAGACACCACGCACCGAGAGGGGTACTCCATCACCAGGAAGCCTACACAATGAGAAGAAAATGAGAGTGCATCAGTATATGGGGTTGTTTACCTACAGCTTTTTTTTTCTCTCACGAAAAAACATCAGATCGACTGAAGGAAACAACAGCGAAGACTATGGGGATCATTTCTGACGCCGTCTATGATACAAGCGGTACGGTGAATTATATCGACTGGATATCCTCTAGCGCTTGCAGCATCTCTGCCTCTTTTTCTTGAAGTGCTTTTCGAAGAGCTGAAATCTCCTGGTGGCAAGTGCGTACTTTTTCAGATAGCTCTTGGAGGCGCCTCTGTTTATCGAAAATCTCTCGCTGCGTCATGTCGGCGCATGGATCCGCGTGCTTTGCAGGCCCGTTATCACCTTGGGCTGAAGTAGCTTCGGATGACGCCGGGACAGAGACGCTGGATTTCTCGCGCCCTGCGGCCGTCTCGCCCTTCGGCGCCTCCTTCAGTGGCTTTGCTGCTTGCGCTGCCACAGGAATCTTCGCTGGGGAAGGTGTGCTTCCTCCCATCAGGCGCGGTGAGTGACCATCAAACAAGCCAGACAAGTCGTATTCACGAGGATCGGCGCTAGCACCGCTGAAGAACTCACCTGCAGAGATTGCAGAGTGGTCTGCAAATGTGGAAGGGAACACATCCCCTTGAAACTCAGTGCAAGATTGCTTCCGAGGAAGCAGCATCTCGATTGTAAAAAGACTGTGATATGTCAGCTGGTACAGACGGCTGAATTCACACTTCCTGACGTCCAGTGACCACTTCGGCATCATGCACAGACCCTTCATAGGATCGTTCGAGTTCACCTCATAACTGAATGTGAGGCCTTCATTCATCAACTCAAAACACTTCACGTTGTTTTCGCCCTTGCTGCCGAGGATTAGCAGATTCAAATCCTCGTCATACACTGGTATGAATGCGGCGCTCGACTGGTCGAGTTCAGTGACTGAGTAGGGCCTTTCCATTTTCCGCGTATCCCACAGCTTTATTTGACGCTGCTGGCTCTTGCTGCAGCCGAGTGTCATGATTGTGTCCTTTCGCTTACACCAGATGCACCGCTGTGAGCGGGCACTGGCGTGGCTTTCCACCGATGACACCACTGTGCAGTCACGAGGATCGATTACTCGAAGCGTTTTGTCGCGAGAGGCTATGCAGAAAAGAGACCCTCGTAGATTCCACTCTAGTCCAGTGGCGTAGTCGGAAAGGTTGCTGATGGTGTTAACAGCGGTGCCTCTCTCCACATCCCACACGTTGATGACACGGTCAACACCTGCTGAGGCCAAAACACCATTTGCACTGGGGTGAAATGAGATGATACCACACTTTTTGTTGTGTCCTTTCAGCTCCACTAGTGGCGATGATATGTTGGATTGAAGCCCCTCTGCTGGGATACCCCAGCCAAAGATGCTGCCATCCTCGCTGGCGGTGAACAGCTTATGGTTGTTAAAAGGGTCAAACTTGACGTCGATAATTTGGCCCTTTTGACCAAGTACAAGGGGAGGGTTTGGCGCAAGTCGGCCGAAGGTATCATGCTTGAAAACTGCAGTCCCGCCAAAGGTTTGCCACGGCACCGCAATGAATTTGTCGTTGCATGAAATGGTGTTGCTACCGTCCCATAAGGCGGTGGACGATGTCACGTTTAGAAGGTGGCGCTGAGGCTTTGCCACGTGCCCTGTGGAGTGGCGAAATCGCGAGACAGACATTGTTGCTGAAGTCAGGAACAAAACCAAATCTAGAGGAAGAAGAGTGATAAGCGGAGGTAGCAAAGGGTGGTTGTCGCATGAGTCATCAGCTGCTTTACGGACTGTATGCATCTATCACGGTTGCGGAGAGCACACTCGCACATCAGCCCTTCTGTAGAGGACCAAAAACACAGTAGCTGGGTGCATTTGCAACATTTCAAAGGTTTTTCCTTTCAAGGGACAAAGCACTCATCGTGCTATACGTGTGTGAGATCTACCGTTTGGAAAAGTGTGGAATTAAGCTACTCACCGGGGTTGTTCTTCTTGTGAATGTAGTTGGAGTCTTGGAGAAGTTTGTCTGCATACTCCTTGCGCTCGTTCAACTGATGGTGATACTTCTGCCACACTTGGCTCTTCAGCAGCTCATTGGGGTCCTCCGTGGGCCACCGAAAGACCGCGACTGCCAGATCGGAGCTGAAAATCGACATGAAAACGGCCGCCATCAGAAAGCCCATCCCTGCCTTTTGGTACAAAATATGACTCTCATACTTGTACGCGATCCGCATGTCGCGGTATTTTTTCTTGAGATACCACTGCCGGAACTGCTTGTTCCGCATGTCCCACAGGATGTGGTACCACTTCACCTCCGGCTGATATTCATAAGGGCTTCCCATTTCTCCTTTAGTGACACTGGTAAGTAAAATTAACGAGAGAACAGAGAGGTGAGAATATAAGAGTAGTTAAGTGTCTTCCAGACACCGCATATGCAACAATTCTAGACGTGGCAGCTCCGCGGCAAAAAGGTTTCCACAGGCATGAGTTTGAACATCTTGATGAACTTGGGACGATACTAGCTGTGCTTGCGGCAGTTACTGCATTCCAGCCTCGTGGGCTCCCTACTAACCTTTTTTACAATGGCCTTTTCATCCTCGTAAAACAACGGCGCCCCATCGGCTCAGCTTCAACAGCGACGAGAGCAAGACTTGTCACTTGAATACATGTGAAAAGACAGCCCATAGATACCAGATCGCGGACCTATCACGACACAAAGCCACATTGTTGCCTTGCACAAACCTTATATCCATTACCGCGTCTCCAACAGCTTTACGCTCTCCTCTGGTGCGGTACGGCTCCGCGCATAGCACGTCCAACCTCAAAGGCACTCAGTTCACCTGTCCTACAGATCAACAGTTAAAACAGGAGCGACAGTGCCGATAAAAAGCCTTGCCACAGCAAGTCGGTCGCTGAAAAACAACAACCTTAAACTTTGGATCCAGTTAGTCATACAAAACCACACTTTCCTCTTTACTAAACACAGGACGTAAACCTCATATCAAAAAGGCGTCACATGAACGCCTTTCGCACACCTTCGCAACGATTCCCCTTCATTTCTTCCTCTTCATGCTTTACTCACTCTTCTTTCAGACGGCTTGCGACAAACTAGCCTTTGCATCCTGATCACACGCACACACCACTGTCCTCTCCTCTCTACCCAGTATATTCGGCCGTGCAACATGCGCTCCAATCCACTCGGGCCGGCCTGCCACAGGCCCATCCCGCGTGGTGCGAAGTAGCGGTACACACGCGCTACGGCAGTGCGCCGGCTCAGTCATCTGCGAGCACGGCCGCTGCCTCATACCCCGCCCACCCGCCTCCCAGGTCGCCTCACAGTCGCTCCCATCGTGCCGGTTGCCACCCCTGGTGCATCCCTCGCGATGGCGCAGGCTCCCCAGCAGCAGGCAGTGCGACGGCCCGGCGTGGGATAGCTCGAGTCACGCTGACACGCTGTCCATCACATGGGTGGCACGGACGCGTGCGCTGTCGCAGCCCGCTCTGACGCACCGCCGTCCAGGACCCGACCGCCGATATCCGTGGCGATGAAGCGCTCTGACCCCCCCAGCTCGTAGGTGCTTGCCCCTGCCACCACCAGAGGTGGTTCGGCATTGGCAGGGGTTAGGTGGGGGCTGCGTGGCTTCCCCACACAGAGTGGGGGCACTGGGCCCTAAGATGCCGCGCCGAGGCGTCCCCCTCGCCACCCCCCGATCCCCGAAAATCGCAGAAGCAAAAATCAAACAGTGACCATCACCAGCGCGCTTGTTGAATGGCAAGAGAAAGAGAGGATTCCTCCGCGCAGCACCCACAAGAAGCTGCACGCAGTGGCAAGTGGCAACGTCAAAAGGAGAACAAGAAGCTCGTGAAAAGCAATTTGCCGCCTAGCCTATCAGCACTCATTTGCACCACTGCGTTTCCCCACGGTTACCGAAAAAGGCGACAAAAGGAAGCCGGTGATTCTCTTGTAAAGAAAGAACGTTTTGGAAATGTTCAATGTGGTGTCTCGTATTAATACGGCAAAAAATCTGACTCGCAACTTCGAAAAGTTGATTTGGCATTTTTTCCCATGCAGCACATCGCCCTTGATGGGGCCGCTGTTCGGCCGAAAACGCGGCGAACACTACGAAGAGGATTTAGTGTAGTTTATAAAAGGGTTTGAGGGTGGAATAAAAACAACCACTTGCAGAGCCTCACAAACGCTTTGGCTTTCATGATAATCCTGCCTCTCCTCCGCCCCCCTCCCCGCGAGGAAATGGAAGCGGAAAGCAATGCCTGAAAATAGCTTTGCTGCTGAAAAATTTCCCCACCGCATCTTTATTTTTTTTTTTGTGGCTCGCGCAAAAGTCCCTTGATCCAGTTGCGCACAGAAACAAAAGATGTTATTGTCTGCTCATCTTTTTTACCGAGGTGCCTTTGCCTTTTGTTATAGGGAGACCGCCCACGGTCACCGTAGACCCTAAGATTTGGCGGGCCGAAATTTTGCCTTTTTTTGGCACAAAGGGGAGCGGCCGTTGGCTTTGGTGGGCGGGGTCGCCGGGAAAGGGCTCTTGGGCGACAGCCCCTCCCCCCTTTTGAAATGGGTGCCGGAAAAGGGGCCTAGGGAACCCCAAATTCCAGCACAACGGGTGCTACCAGCAATCGGTGACGGCAAGAGACAATTATCCGTTCAGACAGTTGCTGGATAGAACCTTTTTCAAGCAGCAGGCTGGGCGTTTTCAAGGCAAAGACGCCTTTGCCCGTGTGGTCGGGCAGCCCGGGTTGCTATTTCCGTCGGCCCCAGGTTTCTCGCGGACATTTGGAAAATACGACACCGGCACACCAACATCAAAAAGCACACACCACACCATCACACAGCCCCCGAAGCAAAGCTTTAAAAAGCACCCAACACCCGCGACGCCAGGCGGGCCCCATGCCTCAGCCAAAATCTATCCGGGAGACAAAAAGACTTCATCCCCGCCACGCAAACCCCGCGCATGGCCGCCGGCCTTTGACGCCCCGCACCCTGAAAAAACAATGTCGGCCACCGAGGCCCAGCTTGAGATGGCAAACGCCAAGCCGGGAGCACGGGTTCCACACCAAACGCCGCCTTCCCCCTTTCGCCTAAAAAGAAGAAGGCTTTTTCAAAAAGGAAGAAAAACGAAGCAGAAACGGGACCACCAGCAACAGCAAAGATAAGCCAAGCGCTTTTTTCTTTGTTGTATGCCTGAAGTGCCGTCCGGCGGTCCGCGACCTGCGCTTCGGGGGTTCCCCGCGGTTTCTTTTAGTTGTGGCCGGTTCCCCGGTTTCCGCCCCGAGGTCTTTGGGTGCCTTCGGGGCCAGCGCGCGCCAGCCAGCCCCCCCCCCTCCCCGAGACCCCCGGGGCAAAAAAACGAGCCCGCGCCCCCGCCAAGGCAACCCCGCTTACGAGGAACGCCCCGCCCGGCTGACAAAGCACAAGCGCCACGCAGCGCCTTTCCGATGAAACAGGGGGTTGGCCTAGGGAAAAAACCGTGGCCCGATGCCGGGCTTATGGGGCGCGAAAGCAACGGCCTCAAACAAAAGGCCATGGCGGCCCCTTTTTGCGCGTCTGCCAGGCGGCGCTGTGACACCAGCGGGGCGCTTGCGAAACTTTTTTTGTCGCACCGCAGCGGCCGCGTAGCTTTTGTCAAAAAAAACAGCGCCATTCTTGAAGGTGGGATCTGGGGAAAGGCGCCCCGACCCCCTTTTCCACCCTGCCGCGCGGCGCCACGGGCCCGCGCGCGCCACGAGGTCGGCAAATGGCCGGGGCCCCTGGCCGCCCCAAAATATGCACAAAGCGGCAAAAGAAGCTTGGAGAAAAGGGTCCTTACGCCCGTTCTGAAGGACAAGAAAAGCGCACTTTTATTCAACCAAACAATTCATCCGCTTTCTTCCACTTACAAATGGGCAAAAGAGGCGTTATTTTCAAAGCGCCAGTCGTGCCCAACGGTGTCTGTTAACAAAAAGCGCCCCGTCCCCCTCGCCCGGGCACCGTATTTACGCAAGCCAAAGCGAATGGGCACACATGATTGCGCGTATCCCTTGGTATTGGTTTTGCGTCTTTGGTTTGCCTTTTACAATCCCACAGAAAAGGGTGTGGGAAAAAAAAACGCTTAGCGACACAGTCGGCCCAAAGGGTTAAATGCCAGGCGTTGCGGTTGCTGCCAAAACGTTTGCGAGCAGATTTTTTTTCCAATATCTACTATTTCCTTTTTATTTTAGCACTTTTCGGGAAATTAGCGATTCATCAAGGGAGGCCGGCGCAGACAGCTTCTTTTAGCCGTCCCAGGGTTGATGACAAACAGCCGCCGGCCGCCTTGCCTGAATACTAAAAAAATCTCCTGAAGCAAAAAAAGCAATGCGAGGAGAAACGCGCCAGCGTTTTCTAGATGCTTTGGCCTTTATGCCTAAATTTTGAAGAATGCTGTGCCTGCTAAGAAAAAATAGCGGGAGCTGGCAGGTATTTCCGCCGAGAAAATTTGGGGAGGCGAACGCGTGTTGGATTTCTGTTTTTCTTGCGGGGTTTTTTAGGCTGCGCGCGCGCCCGTTAACAATTATCAACTCTGATTCCGTCCTTTGAAGCAACGCCAAGCCCCTTCATCGTAGGCCGCCTTGCGTCTACCTTGGGGGCGCGCCGCGAAGCTTATATAGGGCGGGGGTCGCTGTAAAGAAATGGTGGCGAAGAAAAGATAGGCAGTAGCTTTGAAAAAAGGCGAAAATTCGTGTTTTTGATAATGCTCTGTATTTTTAAGGTGTGGGGGTCAGTGCGTGCCTGGAGGTGGTGCGTTCAAATGTTTTTTGCCGCGGCGTTCTGTTTGCTTCTTCCGGTGGGGTCAGGTCCTGGCTTGTGTTTTTTCACGCGATATAGGGTTTTCTTGGCTGTGAAAAGATTATGCGGTGCGGAAAGAAGTGCGTAAAATCACTGAAAGGAGCAAGCAAACGTTTTTGTGATTTTTTCTGCCAGGCATGTGCGGCCACTAGTCTCTCCTCTTCAAAAAGTGCTTTTTAGAAGGGGCAGACAGAGCTGGCAGACGCACCGGCTACAGTGCAGGTTTTTGCCATGGTGTCTTCTCAGCTTTTTCCGGTCAACAGAGGGGGGTCAGGAGAAAGATTACGAGGGTTGTGGTGGTTTTAGGGGCTGATTCCGTGGCCGCCAGGAATATGGAAAGAGGTACTGCTGCAGTGTTAAGGAGCTTGCGGGTAGTTTTGGGCAGCTCTCGCAGATTTCTGCACATGCTGTGAATGGTGCAGCGGTGGGTTTACCTGTGACGCAGCGGGGTGATGCTTTTTTCGCTGAATGTCACGCTTATAACGTGAACATGGTTAAATGATGCTAGAAGAATCTGACAGTCACCCATGCCGCATGGATCTGTGCATCAGGAGGCCATCCGAAGGGAAGGTAGGGGGGGGGGTGGCTGCGGGTGAAGTACCTGAAAGCACAGCTTCGAGCTCGAAGAGGGTAGGCGCGCCAAGGCTTGAAGTGCGCAAACACCTCTTTAAAGCCAATAGCCGCGCAAATTGTCTTCTTTGCCGCCGCAACGCTCATCAGGTAGAGCAAATCATTGGATGCACGCGCAGTCCTTGCTGCTATGAATTGGTGTCTTTCACGTCGTTGGCGCTTCCGTCTTTGACTTCTTTCTGCCTCCCTTCTTCCGCGGGTTCATATCAGGTGCCGCGCAGAGCCCCGTAATAGTATGCCTATCATTCCTGCGAAAAATGAACTGGCCTCTGTTTACGAGAGCATTCGAATTACTTTGTCTAAAATACAAGAAGATTCTGCAAAGAGGAGTAGCCAAGAGCAGCAGCTGATCTCATCAGTGGCGAGCGCTAAGTGCCTAGCTGGCATTTTCTCAGCGCATCCTCCAACCAACAATGAAGTAGTGCGGGCTCTCAAAAGTGCCGGTGAAGAAGAGCAGGTGGAAGCAGAGTGTCTGCAGCGCTACCGGCGGTTTGTAGAAGCGAAAAAGCGCTGCTTTACTTCTGTGGAGGCTGACCTGCGGTCTGTATCCAAGGTACTCTCCGGTGTTTTGGCAGCCAACGAAAAAGTGGAGGAGCCCACTAGTGGTGATTACCGTCCTGAGGTGCAGGAAAATCAATGCGATGCTGAGTTGCTGCACTTGTTTCGTCTGTGGCGCACGGTCGTGTGCTTGCACGATTTAGTGCTAGGCTCGTTAATCAAAAGGGGTTTTGATGATCCTCCATGCGAACTTCAGCTTTTCAGTGCCGATGAAGAGAGATCTTATGCTCGTGAATCAGCGTTGAGGAATACTGTCGCCGATACAGAAAAAATGCTTCTTGCGATCCGGAAGCGCTGGAGAGCCCTAACTGCGGAAGCGGAGGCAGTGCGTGCCACAGCGGAAAGCATGACACCTCTGCTATTTTCGGATGAAGCCACTGCTCTGATTGCGAATGAAAAAGACGAGCCTCTTGTCGCGAGCATAAGTCAAGGACTTCATGAGCTGCAGCAATCCAGCGATCGTCTGAGAAAGAAAAAGGTTGCCGTTGATGAAGGCGCTGCAGCTCTGATAGAAAAGGTGAGAAGCCTAAGCTCGCAAACAGCAGCCTGCCGCTGCTCTGTGGAGGCATTTTCACAGCGCTCTAGAGAAGCTGCGGATGATGCTAACAGTTTGATGAGTGCGAAAGCGAGAGCTCTCCAGGAACTGCATCGAAAAGCACAAGAATGCGCATCGGAGCAGGGACTTCTTGACAGAGATGTCGGCAGCTACAAGCAGCTGTGTGCACTTCTTGTGGAGTGGGCAGAAAAAGAAAATTCGGATGCGGAGCGTATTGTAGCAGCTGAGAAAGCGTATCATTCTTTGCTTTCCAAAGAAAGAACGCAACAAGAGAAACTCACTTGTCTGCGGTTGGCAATAAAAAACCTTGAGAGTCAAGTGCGTGATGCTTCAACAGAAAAACAACGCATTGTAGGCGAAGTGCAATACTTGTCGAAGCTGGTTTCCAATCCCACTGTGGTGAAGCAGGTGCTGGCCAGGGCAACCGAGGAGTTCCATCCTGAGCGTGAAGTGACCGCAGTTCATAACTATCTGAGATTTGTACAAAAGGCTCGTCTGAAAAGACATACTTCCCACGAGTAATATCGGGTATTTAGACTTCTTCGAATTCGCTTGTCGCATCTACCAAGCAATACGACTGTGACCTTACCTCTTCACTTGCCATGTTTGGTTTTCTCTTTAGCTTGTACGCGGTAAATTCCCTATCTTGAAGCACTCAGGCTCAGTGTGCAGAATCCCCCCAAAACAAAACCAAATGACGAGCAAAGACAACAAAAAAAATATTTACCATTAACATTCGAACGCTACAAAGCAATGATCTGCTTCGACCCTCGATGAAGTCGCCTTCAACCCACGGTTGCCTCAAGGCGATTGACATCCATTACGCCAAGTTTTCCGCCTCTTTTGTTCAAAATTTGGCGCATTTACAATAATGTTTTTGTCCACTTTGAAGAAAAACGACCTTTGAGCCTCCCCCTTTTTTTTTTCGTATGCTTGCTAACGTTCGCCGAAAGCTCAGAATTGTAATGACTGCACCAAGTCCTTCTACCGCAGCTGTAGATTCTACAAATGAGCTGCTAGACGTCATGGATAGCAATGTGAAAAACGCATCTGCTTCCTCTATAGGAAGTGAGATATCGGCTTCAGGACTTAAGCGTTCATCAGACTTAGCTCCCGCATCTGCAGCTGGTGCGGAGAAGGCGAGCGCCACAAGTGAGGCAGCTCTGGAGCCCTCTACAGGGCACATGGAAAACTCTTATTTTACCAGCGCAATGGCTCACGGCAACGTTGATGCTGTACGAAAGGAAATGCAAACTCAGGAAAAGATAATTGCCACTCTACAGCGGGACAACGAATCACTCCTGAGAGAGAAGAAGGAAATTCTCAGTCGATTCAAGCGGCTGGAGCATGATTTCGAGCACCTAGAAGCAAAGCACAGCTTGCTTCTCAGTGCACAGCAGGACTTTGCGGCACGGTCAAGCATGCATACAGCAAATGACTCTGCCAAGATCGTGAATCTCCAAGCACAAGTCGAAGAGCTTCAAACCAATTTGGAGACGGAAAAAAGGCGATGTGCTCTACTGCTCCAAGAAAGGAACGACCTGGCTCAGTCTAAAAGCGATACTCCTAGTCTTGTCGGCAGCGCCGAAATCACTAATGTGGCTGTGGTGAGGGAGCAGCAAGGCAGGAGCGAAGATATGGTGGCGAAGTTGCGTGAGTCTCAACGTATTCACAGCATTCAGAAAAGCACCATCGATGCATTACACTCAGAGGTTACCCGCTTAGAGTCTGAGAGGAAGGTCTCACATAGCCGAGAGAACAACTTGCTGCGCGAAGTGGACAGCCTGCGAACGCAAGTGCGGGATTTGGAATCGGCTCTGCAGCAGAAGAAAGGGAGCATCAGGGAACTTATCAGCAGCTGCCAGGCGGGCAGTGCCAACGCACAGCGCCTTAAGAAGCAAGAGAGTCGAATTCGTTTGTTAGAGAAAGCCTTGCTAGAAAAGGACGAGTTCACTAAGAGAGCAATGGAAGAGCTCCGCGCAGAAACAAAGAAAGTGTGTGAGCGCTATCAAAGTACCATTGCTGAGTTGCGGCAGCGTTTGGAAGTCCCCAAGGATGATCCCGAGCGGCGAAGACGTATTAGCACTCTCGAAAGGGAGAACCTCGACCTTCGTGGTGGACTTGGAGGTGCCTCTGTTTCGTTAGCCGTAGAAAGTGGCCAACCGGTGCAGAAGATAGCCACTGAGCCCAAGCACCATACGGACGTGACTAACAAGACCGACAAACCCGCCGGGCAGGCTCTTAAGGCGCATGGCTCTCACGAGCTTGAAGTTACACACCTTCAATCCGTCATTGAGCGACTCCGCGCAGAAATATGCGAACACAAGCAACGAAACATCACGCTTCAGAGCAAACTCGACAGCATCCACGCTGAGTGGGATGCTAGACTTGCCGAGATGAAAACCAATTTCGCTCTCCAAATACAGACCCTGCGATCTGCCCATAATGAAGAGCTGAGTCGCCTTGAGGCCAGTCATCAATCTCAGCTGCAAGAGATTTCGAAGTGCTCAAAGGCAGGTAGAGATAGCTTGGCATCCAGGCTCTCTCGAGTTGTCGAAGAAAAGGGATATGATGCCTCCCTTATTGCCATTGGGGAGAGGCTCTGCTTTTTGGAGAAGCTGTATTGTCAAAAAGAGGAAGAAAAGACGCACGAGCTTCTAGAAATGAAGCGCGTAGCCGAGCTGGAGATGAAGATTCAAAAGGAGAAGACTGATTTACTGCTAGAGCAGAAAAACACACAAATCAAGCGGTTTCAGGTCCAGCTGGACGAGCTGCTGGCAGCTCTCTCGATTCTGCAGGCCACATCGTGAGGCATTCCAGAGTAGATTCTTTTTTTTTTCGCGCTTTTTAGATTGGCTTTTTTTTGGGTGCCCTTCAGGGTTCAGTGGACTGCGAGAGCACTGACAGAGCAATGAGCCTGCTTTCCGCCAGCGAAAAAGAGAGGTGCCTGTTTGAGCAGAAGCTTTGCGCTTTTGTAGTCCAACGTAACTTGTACCATCTCGCCGTGTCCAGAACTCTCTTGGCGCCTCTCGCTTATGTGAGTGTATCTGAGGCGAGGGCACTGATGCAATACCAAGCCCTCTTCGATTTCCTCTTTGAATATTCCTTGCATCAACTCTGTCCGCCTTTTACGACTTTCTCTCTTTTTGTTTTCGAACATGCAATGCACGCCATTTCTTTCGTGTTTCCTCACCATCAGATTGGAAACATGGCTTTTCCATACATTTCGGACTTTTTTGGTCTCTACCCATGTTTTTCTGCGTCGATGGAGTGCGCTACGACGCCCATCTTGAATCCAATATTCACAGGCACAGATATCAATACAGTGCAAAGAAGTAATTGATGCGTCTCAAGATTTTTGAGCGCCACACTCGTGAGGTGGAGTAGTTCAGCAAAGAGGGCCACATATTGCTCCGGCGTGGCATCAAGGAGATGTCGAACTGGGCAGATGCTGAGGTTGCCGCGCTTAAAGGTTCTCAGTCGCTGATGCTGAAGGGCTTTCGGTAGTTTCTGTCGCTGCAGCGGTCCTACCTTCGCGCCTCTCACCCCCTTCCACATCAAATGGACTGTGGCTTCCATATGCCTCCCGTTCTGGCCGCGGTGAAGAATTAGGGACACTGCGGCAGCTGTTGGGTATATTTGGCGGTAGAAGCGATGGGGTCTCAGTGGAGCATCGCGACGGGTAAGCTGCACATGCTTACCCAGCAGCAGATGACGGTGTGCCCGCCGAACACGTGCCACTGCGGCGGCGTAGGGGCCTTCTGGGGCGTCACTGAATCTCTGACCTACCAATATGTGCCGCATGCGCGTGACATCAGTGAGGAGTGGGCGTATCTATAATCGGCATTTCACGGTAAGACAGGTGCGTGCCAAAGCTTAAGCGCGATAAAAAGTGGCCAGGGTGTCGCTCTGCGTCCAGTTATCAGCCAAGAGGCTTTGATGGATGCCGTTGCGTTCAAGAGGCCTATCAACGTCAGTGTGGATGCTTCGATGTTGCCAAGCCACACTGAAGGCCTTTTCAACGACAGCGACTGCTCCGAGAAAATCACGCAACATCACTCCTGCAGTTTGGTGTGCACGGGCACGACTACCAGCCTGGTAAGGATGACTGGATTACTCGAAGTTCTGCGGGATAATGGTGAGGTGAGGACGGCTGCATGCGCCTTCTCCCTGAAAGGGAGCCGCACTGCGGGTGGTCGGTACACGCGTTTTCTGGCGCCGCGTGCAACGGCGACCATGACCAGGAGTGGACCTGCGGTATGTGAGGTATGATCTCCAGCTCCACATACACTGTGATCGACGGTGCTTCAACTGAGTTTTGCTCACTCCTATTTCGGGCGCCCTTTTGCGTTGACGTTCACTGCTTTTCCGCCTTCCTCACTCCTGTAATGACCCCTAATGGCGAGGGACACACCCATCTCGGTGCGTGGTGTCTCAGGGTCCAGTGCCCCCACTCTGTGTGGGGAAGCCACGCAGCCCCCACCTAACCCCTGCCAATGCCGAACCACCTCTGGTGGTGGCAGGGGCAAGCACCTACGAGCTGGGGGGTCAGAGCGCTTCATCGTCACGGATATCGGCGGTCGGGTCCTGGACGGCGGTGCGTCAGAGCGGGCTGCGACAGCGCACGCGTCCGTGCCACCCATGTGATGGACAGCGTGTCAGCGTGACTCGAGCTATCCCACGCCGGGCCGTCGCACTGCCTGCTGCTGGGGAGCCTGCGCCATCGCGAGGGATGCACCAGGGGTGGCAACCGGCACGATGGGAGCGACTGTGAGGCGACCTGGGAGGCGGGTGGGCGGGGTATGAGGCAGCGGCCGTGCTCGCAGATGACTGAGCCGGCGCACTGCCGTAGCGCGTGTGTACCGCTACTTCGCACCACGCGGGATGGGCCTGTGGCAGGCCGGGCCGAGTGGATTGGAGCGCATGTTGCACGGCATGGTGGACGCGTTGAGGGAAAAAGCGATATTTGAATCTCCCGCTGGCGGTTGTGGGGTCTGCTGCTCGAAGTTAATGTACATACGGATTGGAATGGTTCAGCGCTCCACCTTTCCTTTTCCCTTTTTTCTACTCTCTATACTGCTGGGCGACAACAAAAGGGCAGAAGCACTCAACTGGTAGGAAGAGACACAGTGTCCATTACAGAGAAGAAGCACTGGCATGCCCAGCCACGGCGAACGCGGCCATGAAGCATATTAACGTTGAAACGGCGGCGAGGGAGCAGCTCGTCGACTTTATTCGCCGCATGCATCCACAGCTGCGGCGGGAGCAAGAGCGAGTGCGCGAGTTGGAGTCGCAAATTAGTGGCCTTCAGGCCTTCATTCAAGAAAAGAACGCCGAGATTCGAGAGCTTCGCATGCAGAGCGACAGACTGACAGAGAAGTCTGCAAGTGACGAGGAAACCATTAGCACCTTAATCAAACAGATGGAGGAAATGCGCTCTGTGGAGTCGCCTTCGTCCAGCGTAGTACCGCTTAGCGCCACCACTACAGTCCAGCGCGGCCGAACGGCCGAACATGGAAAAGGGAAGTCGCACCCCTCTGCCAATGCAGGAGGTGGCGAGTACACGCCTGAGACGCTCCGACCGCTTGAAGTCGGAAACGGCGACGGGGGTCGCTCACCCGCTCTTACACCGATACCTCTCAAGGTTAATACGGAGAGCGCGCTGGCACAAGTGAAGTCGCAAAACGCCGCCGCCGCCGCCGCCGCCATTGCCGGCAAGATGGAGGAGATAGCTAACCTGGAAAAGAAGGTGCGAGAGCTGATGGAGGTGAATGCGTTCTACTCCGCTATTGTCTCTCAGCACGACCAGGAGGAAAAGGTGCGCATGAGTCAAGCACTGGCATGCCGCAGTGGGCACTCCGATGATCACGTAGCTGGTCTTCGTCAGGAGGTTGAACGGTTGCAGCTTCGCATCTCTACCATGGCCGGCCATGGCGAGAAGCTGCAGCGCATCATCAGGGCGGTAGAGTGTGAGAAGGCTGCGCTGAGGGAGGAGAACGAGGCTCTTAAAAGGGAGTCCATGGTGCTGGAGGCAGAGATGGAGGAGATGACACGCGAGTACGCGCGGACTCGAAAGTCGCTCGTAGCGGCGGCGACAGCTGTACAGCCCTCTGACTCGCTGAAGCGGTCGTTTGCATTCGCGGAGGATGTGCCACAAGCACGGGCTGCCTCGGCGCCCCAACACGGACTCACGCGAGAGCCGCCGTCCAGAGGATCAACCGCGACCGTCGACGCCTACTCGCAGCAGCCCGATCGCCGTGTTTCGTACCTCTCGACTGGCCCCGCGCCTTGCGTGTCCCCACTTGCGCGCGACGGAAAGCAGGGCATGATTGGCGGGGTAGCCACTTCAGCACAGACAGCGTCCAGCATTGCAACAACGCAGTCGCACTCGCGCTTCACCTTCCGATCGCTTCGTCCGATACGCGTGCGCAACCCGGACGCGCACGAAAGGGAGCTGCTAGATCGGATACATTTATACGAGGAGCAGTTTGCCCAGATGGAGGCGTTTGAGGCGGATCGGCAGCGCAGCTTTGATGAAATGGAGCGGAACCGAGCGGAGCTCTTCGTTTCAATGAACAGTCAGCTCGAAAAGCAGCGAAAAGAGATCCACCGACTACGCAAGCTGCACGAGGAGACATCTCTCAAGTCCTCTGTTACAGCGCATCCATCACGCAGTCACTCCTTTGTGTCCTGGCCGAACAGAGAAGAGGAAGAGGAGAGAGGCAGCTTGCGCCGCCGTGGGTCACCATCCCCTGTAGAACGTTGTCTCACGGCAGTGCCAATAGGCTCGCATTCACTGCGCTTCGTCGACTCTTCTGACGGTTTAGACGCTGCGGATGACACTACTGCAGCGTGGGCCAACGAGCGAGAGAGTGTCCTCTCACATGAGCGTCATGGGCGGCAGGTCACCTCGGGGGCTTCATCTGTCTCTTTCAGCCCTCTCGATGAGCTTATGTGGCGCGAAAAGCACGAACGCTCGAACATCTGTGTGGAGGCTGTTGAGGAAGAGCTGCAACTCTTTGTTGGCATGCACGCTGCCACCGTCCGGCTCTCTACCGGCGCACTGGAGGCGCGTGAGGCTCAGCTACTTCGCGAGACGACTGACCTGAAGAAGGTTGTGGACGCGTTGCAGACGCGCGTCGTCGGCCTCGAAGCACAGCTGGTCAGCACAAGAGAGGCGGAGAAGGTGGTCGCAGGGGACGCGACGGAGTCGGAAGCGATGGCGATGACAGGCGCTGGAGACGCAGACTCACCCGACACGAATTTGTCGCATATTTCCACAGAGCTGTGGAAAGGCAAAGCATTACACACGGCGCTTATGGCGTTGGAAGCATACGGCACCGTTTTGAAGTATCACACAGAGTCTATCAAGGGCTGTCGATTGAACAGCTCTGGCGCCGAGGAGGCGGCGGTTTCAGAAGAAGGTTGCATGGATGCTGAGATTGCACGGGATCTGGAGGAGGTAAAGATGGCGCTTGTTGCAGCTCGGTTCCCGCCGCAGTTGCAGCGATCGTTTCCTCAAGCAGTAACGCCTCATCTCTACGGCGACTCAACTGCATCAAGGACTGTGGGTGAACTCTTCAAAACTTGCCAAGCCAACACAGACGCCTGCGACGGGGCAGAGGTAGTGGGGGCTGGCAGCAGGGACCAAACCTCTTTGCACCCAGCCCCACCGCAGCCCCTTTCCCTACTTACGCAAACGCAGATTACGCCATCGTCGTCTCACACTGACAGTGCGGACAGAGAAGAGGTCATGCACGGGATGGCCGGAATTGTGGGACAGGTGGACGTGATTTCTTATATCCCGCCTGATATCTTTTCGAATAAGCAGGCAGTGGTGCGAAACCCACGGAACGCCGTCAGCAGCGTAAACGGCGGAATTCAGGAAGAAAGGATGGATGAGGACAGCGGGTCGATGGCCGCACCATCTCACGATGACGCTGAGAAGACAGTTTTCATGGTCACCGAAGCCCTTGGTGACGACGCAGTTCCACTGCCTCTGAGCACCGCAGAAGCTGTCACTGATACATCACCGCTTCAGGACTCTCTTAAGGAGGAGAATCCCCACAGCTTGACTGCGACGAGCGACGACGGGGACGCGAGCGCCGGTATGAATTTATCCTCAGAACCTCGCCAAGCTCAGTCGTCAGTTTCCGAGAGCGCTCGCCAAGATAAGGAGGATGATGCTCGGAGGGAGGAGCAACTCTCAGATGATTCCGAGGATGACAGCTCGATGGCGCATGACAACGGTACGCTGAGCTCCACCTCGCTGTTGGAGGTCACGGCGGGAGAGGAGGTGGAGTTCCTCGCACAACTGGAGAAAGAGATGGCGAAGGGCGGGTCGGAAATGGTAACGGAGCCGATCGACGACGAGGATGGGATAGTGGCCTCGCCAGAAGACCGTGACATCAATGGTGGCGGGGAGGACCGCGAGGCGGGCTGCGGCGAAAGCCAGCGTGCAGGCAGTGAAGTCGCCGCAGCGGAGGCCTCGTCCACGGCCAGTGTGTCGCCGTCGCCTTGTGGTGCTGATGGACAGCAGCAAAGCCGCCGAGGTGGTGCCTCTCAAGAAAAGCAAGAGCTCGACCCTGCCGTCCTCGAAGCTGAGCTCGACGAAGCCGCGTCGCCAGCGGAGTCGTCTGACGGACGGGCTGGTAAATCTGCTGCAGCTTCCTCGCTGTCGCCGGACCGCGACGATGTGTCAGAGGAGCGGTCTTCTTCCACATCTCGTCCGAGCACTACTTCCTCCTCGTCGTCCTCCTCGGGTGCCGGTGCGTCGACCTCGATGGAAGGCGTCCATTTCGAGTCTGCTGTTGAGCGTGATCACCCCGCACCACAGATCCCTGCTTCTGTGGCAGGACCGCCGCCGTCCCTTCCGCCAATTTCTTTAGAAGCGCTTTTCGGGGCCTCTGCAGTCATCGCTGATTCCCCCTCCACAAGGCACAACGGCGACCGCCAGCCCTTCCCTGCTTCACCCGCATCGCGCCGCTCTCCTCGGTTCCCCGATCCCAACGTGTCACCCCAGACTGCCAATCTCGACCATGCGATGAGGCCTACCATGCCTCCCAATAGCATATTCCCGCCTTATGTGCAACAGACTCCTTCGGGTACGTACTTCTCGTTGCCCCGATCCGAAGACCAACAACTGAAGCCAGCAGGTGGCACCGAGGGCCCCCAGTCGCACGGATCCCCCTCCGAAGATGACTTCGAGGCGGGGTTTGATCCTTTTGCGTAAGGCGAGTGTGCGCTCTTTTTGTCTTCCACGTGACCACTCTGTGCCGTCCAACATGAGTTACACTCCAGTCGACCTGTCACGGGCCCCCATCGCGTGGCACGACCCTCGGGGCGGCGCTCAGGCTCTCCGCGCCAGCAGGCAGTGCGACGGCCCGGCGTGGGATAGCTCGAGTCACGCTGACACGCTGTCCATCACATGGGTGGCACGGACGCGTGCGCTGTCGCAGCCCGCTCTGACGCACCGCCGTCCAGGACCCGACCGCCGATATCCGTGGCGATGAAGCGCTCTGACCCCCCCAGCTCGTAGGTGCTTGCCCCTGCCACCACCAGAGGTGGTTCGGCATTGGCAGGGGTTAGGTGGGGGCTGCGTGGCTTCCCCACACAGAGTGGGGGCACTGGGCCCTGAGACACCACGCACCGAGATGGGTGTGTCCCTCGCCGTCAGGCCAGAGTGTGGTCTTACGCAGATGTGATGCGACGTTGAGCATTAGACAGCAGCGCCCGGCTTTTCCATAGTGCTGAGGACGTGTGCGTGCGCGAGCGCGGTTGCGGCGACTCTTTGCTGCTGCTGTACTCCTCCTTTTACTGCTTCAGCTGCGCTTTGTGCTTCTCCGGCGTGTATTGTTGGCGCGCCTGCAGCGTAGCGCTCTTCAAAGTTGGCATCCCCCACTACTCCCCCCATCCTTGCGTTTGCGTTCTCGCCCTTTGGTATGTATTCGTCTTTCCGCTGTCTTGTAGGTTAGAGATGGGGGAGGAGAGGAAATGGGGACTGAAAAGAACACAAAAAGAAAATCCGCTTCTTCGTGTTGCGAAGACGCTGACGTGTTGCAGGCTTGTGCTTGTGTCTCTGTGTGTGTGTGTGTGCACGTTGACGTGGCTGCGTGCATAGTGTCCAGGTTGACTGGCCCTCCTCATTTCCCTTCCCCCTTGCTCTACCGTTCCTAGCATCTTGCTATCGATGTGTGTGTATTTTCTTGCCTGTCGTTTCTGTCTTCGAACTCCTGCATTAGTGTCGCGACGTATGTTTTTGTCCCCGTTCTCTTTTTGCGTTTTTTTTTTTTGGTTTGACGTCGCTGTGGCTGCCTGCTTTTTTTTTGTATTTGTTTGTTGCTTTCTTGTGTGGTGCTGCCACCCCGGTAAAGGAGAGCTGACGGCGCACAGGGTTTCGACAAGAACTGCATTGTTCAGCGTAGCTTGCGGCGGTGCATCGTGAGAAGAATAAAAGAAGGGACCAACACCACGCGTGGCTCGCCTCGCTTTGGCACATTCCATCCGACGCGATTTTCCCCGAGCATTCGCGAGAGGGAGAGACGTCTGTCTTGCTGTGTCCCTCTGGACAGGTGCACACGCCCACTGCAGCAAAGGAATACTCTCGCGCTGCCCACCACTCTATCTAGCCGAGCGGCACATGGTACTCGTGGCGCGCGAATATCCTTTCTCCTAGCTCCCTCTTTGATTTGTGGCCATTTCTCGAGCGGCATCTTCTGTCCGTTGCGCAGCGTCTCTGTTGGCGCAGATATACGTACACACATAGACCCCCCACCCCCTTCTGTTCGTAGACACATGCACACGCATGCATGCAAAGCATAGACGCATCCGAAAAGATTAACTTAGGAGTACCACATAGAGCGCGGACCACAACGGAACATGTCTGCTAGATCTGCAGCTCTCAGTGGTCGTAAGGAGCTACTTCAATGGCTGAACAAGTTGTGCGATGCAGACTATCCTGCGGTGGAGTCGCTCCGCGATGGGGCAGCGTACTGCACCATTGTTGAGGCTGCAGTGAACCGCGTAGCCCAGAACTGCGCAGCAACACAGTCGTCTGAGGCCCCCGTTACGAAGAGCTGCGCAGACCGGGCGCACGTGTACCTGGGAAAGCTGGACTGGTCCGCCACAGCAGCTGTCTGCGAAAACGCTGATCCGTCACGTGATTCAGTCTCTGTACGTGAAGTATGTTTTCACAACATGAGACTCCTGCAGGACATGCTGCAGGAGTGCGTACCCGCCGAGCACCGGAACACGGTGGACGCAAATCGGCTTGCCACCGGGAAGTTGCAGGACCACGTGGTACTGCTGCGGTGGTTGTACTTGTTCATGTCAAAGGTACTAGCACACTACTCGAAAAAGGCACTGGAGAAGAAGGCAGGAGTTGTAGCAGGCACCGTAGAGGGTGTCAAGCTGAACCGCACAGTGCGGCTGCGCAGTCGCCAGGCAAGCAGCAGTGATCATCGGGGAGCTCGAGGGTTGGCCCAACCGTACGAAAACAAGAATGACCTCATGAGGGAAGAAAACAGTACGACACCTCGCTGGCTGCACGCAGCCCGCAGCCCGTCTGGTACATCTTCGCGAGAGAGAGCACACCGCGATCGCGGTGATTCGGCGCGGGACAGTAATTCGCCATTTCGCACACCCACCGGGTCCAACGGCGGCCCCGCACCCGCGCATACCTCGTCCAGAGGTGGCTTACCAGACGCAGGCATCACGACTAGCTCAACCTCAGCGCGTGCAACACCGGCAACCGGTCCCGCGAAAGGTTATGTATCGGAATCTGCCCAAGAGGTTCTTCGCGAAAGGACTGTTCATGCACACTACACGCGCGGGACCATCGCCGTTCCTGAAGTTTTCCGCTCAACCCTCGTGCACTTGCGAGATGAAGTGGAGGAGCTGGAGAGGCAAGTGCTCTGCGCACAGGAGCGCCACAACTACCACCTCACACACCGAGCAAGTGAAGGAGAAACGGACCGTGTGCTCAGTGTAGCAGCAGCCAAGTACGACCAGGACACCAGTCTTGGTGAAGAGGGCCGTGAAACTCTCTCTCTGGAGGAGCTAGGGGAGCTGCTGGAGGAGAGAGATCGCTTGGCACAGCAGTATGCAACGGTGGACGCTGTTGTGACGCGAGCACTGCAATCGGCCAGGAGTCAAGGCAAACCAATACCACCGCTTCTGCGCGACCTCGTGGAGCTGCTTCATCCTGCTTGATACCGAGAGGAGATGGAAAGGAAGCATCTTACTTCGCGGCCGGCCCTCCTTTCCTGTGACGTGTGCGTGCTCATGACAGACTATAGTGCTCTCAGCTGCGTCCTGCAGCCTTTCTCTACGACACTTCCCCTCTCCGCTCACTTACACGTGCTCTGACGCGCTAATGCACTTCCTCTCCTTCACTTGTGGCGTGGGGTAGGCGTTGGATCGATGGGACAAGGGTTCCTGTTATCGTGACCCAAACACCGCAGACTTGGACGAGAGCGATCTGCTTTCGAAGCCATGTATGAGGATGCGCGTCGCACATAACAGAGCATGTATTTCCTCTTCGAGTGCACTCTGTGTGAGAGACAATGGATTCATGAACGCGCAACGCCGCGGTGAATGACCATCGCCTTCCTCGTTTGAACTCGGCAGCGCAAACAAGTGCTGTCATCGTGAAGGGAAGACCAGCAGTATAGCGGGCAAGAAGCATCCGAATATACAGAAAAATGGTACTCTGCTCAACGGCCACCTTCGAGGAAAGAAGTAGGCGGTCTTTTCTGTATCTGCTTCTTGCCATCGTATTTTGATGCTCCTGCGCTTCCATTTGCTCTCTCTGTCTCTTCACCATTCTCGCCTTCCTCGCATTTCTCCTCTTGCGTCTTTTGTGTTCCTCTGCACGACAGTGGAGAGGTGCCATCCTGCGTGTGAACCCTTCACTGAAGAGAGAATACAGCAAACCGACCAAACGCGGCTACCCGTGCCGTCGTTCAGACCCCCAACAAATCCCTCTCTCTCGTCTGGCCTCGTTCCGGTCGTTCTTCGGACAGAGAAAGACGCGCGCGCGACCACTTTGGGCGCATTTAAGCTCTCTGACCGAGGCTGAGTGTATGTATGTATGGGTGTGTGCTCTTGTTGCCTTCAACTCGTTCGGCTTCTCATCGTCAAAAAGAGGCAAGCGGTGCTCTCACCAACTGCCCTTTCCTTTTCCTTTTCCTTACATCTTCTACAGTGTAGAGCAACGGTGTACAAAGGCAAGCAAGACACAGCCATACAGATGCCCGCACCATCTACCGTGGACGACCCAACATCGTCGACTCATGCCTTCTGCATCGTTTGACAATATTACCCCTAACCCCATCTTTGTGCCCGTCTCACCTTCTGCGACTCCTCCTTGGGCCTCCTTCTTGGGCAAAGCTTCTTGTCACTCGTCCCATAGTGGGAGTGGCATTTCCTTTGCCACCGTATCATCTTCATCTTGGCGGCGTTTTCGTCTCTAATGACGGGCGTGTATGATCCCTGATGATATTTTTCGTGTCGAGTGCCTCTTCAGGCACCCACTGCTTGCCTCGACCATGTGTTTGCCTCGTACCCCCACATGCAAATCTATGTATTTATGTCTACAGATGTACGCATACCTCTTCCCCTGTCCGCCTTTTTTTTTCGAAAGTACTTTGTCACATTTGCCTTCCTTTTTGACCGCTTCGCCGTCTTTCTCTCTTTTTTTCCGATCGTTTCCCCCGACTTCCGGTGATCATGCGAGAGCACCCTGCTCGACGAAGGCCATGCGCCGCTCCGGCCCGTCGATATGCACAACGCTGTCGTTGATCGGCAGCAACGACGAAGTGGTGGAGGAGATGTGCCGGCGTTTCCCTTCCGAAATCGGCTCTACACCGTCACGGGTGCTCCCTCACCCCTCTTAGCATCGTCTTCATCTCCGCTGCTCTACTTCATATAGCTCCAACGGACTCCTTTCGTTAGCGGTCACCTCGGGAAGAATCGATACTCCCGACTATGAACACCAATGCGAAGATTATGCGTTATGCCACCGTCGCCGAGTTTTCGCTGAGGCGCCTGTGGATAGCACTGTGCTGATGCTGTACTCGCCGGACGATGCTGGGGAGCGGTTCTGCTACAGCGACGCGACGGTCGGGGGCAGCGGCGTGGAGCGGGAGTTCCTGCGCGTGGCGGCGTCGTACGTGGCGTCGCCGCACGAGGGGCCGAGGAGCGCGTACTACGACTTCTTCGCTGCGCACAACGCGACGCTGTGGACCGTGGACAGCGCGACGCGCGTTGCGACGCCGATGCAGCTGGACATTGTGTACACGTTCGTGAACCCGAGGGCGCCGTCGTTCTGGCGCAACCTTGAGGCGCGGCACGT
>NC_018250.1:541914-544194 GCF_000227135.1 Leishmania donovani | reverse complement strand
TGCGGTACTCGCTGCGGTCGCTGCGCGAGTTCGTGCTTGCGAGCGGCGCGCTTGCGCAGTACCACCACCGCCACGCTGCGGACGTGCGGCGGCTGGGTGAGCTTGGGTACCAGGTGAACATGAGCGACGCTGGCGCGGCAGATGGGGTTGTGTCGCTGGTGCGGCGCGTGTACCTTGTGCTCTCTGACAGGGACCAGGTGCCTGCGTGGCTTGACACGGAGAGGTTCCCGGAGCTGCGCGTGGTGACGCATGCGGATATGTTCAGCGCTGATGAGGCGGCGTGGGTGCTGCCGACGCTGAACTCGAACGTGATAGAGTCCGGGCTGCATCGCATTCCGGGCATCTCGCGCTTTTTCCTCTACATGGCAAACGACATGATGCTGGGACGGCAAGTCTCCTTCTTCGACCTGTTCCGCCCTCTGTCGCCGCTTCGCCAGCGTCTACACGTGTACCATCTCAGTCGGGGCAGCGAGGGGTCGACAAACGCTTCACTCGCGTCGAATGGGACCGGACGCGTCGCATTGCTGCTGGAGCCGGTGGTCCACAGCGACACGCAGTACATGGAGGCGAAGGGAGAGATGACCAGCTCGGAGCGAGTGCAGGTCATGCGTGCCCGCGAGGCAGTCAGCAGCTGCATGCTTCAGCAGGTGCTCCCCGTTCTGTATGCGAAGGGGCGCAGTGGCGAGTGGCTGGAAAAGGCAGTCCTCTTGCCCTCATGGGCGACGACGCGGGCGTTTGCGTTGCCCGATCCGCATTATGACGTGACGCCGCGTGGATGCGGCGTGAGTAGCCATTACTACTACCATTTATCGTCGATTCGTCTCGAAGGCATCGGACTCCCATTTGGGTATGCCCATAGCCCGCAGCTGGTGGACGTTGAGGTGTACCGGCGTCTGAATGAGGTGGAGCTCTTCGACTTCACCAACACCACCCGCGCCGCGTACGAACGCGAGATGCACCCGTACTCCCCTATCGATGAGTATGCAGTCTTTGAGGTGGCGATGATGCGTGGGATGGAGCGGCACCTGTGGAGCTCTGTGTGGCGCGCCGCGCCGGCCGACGCGTTCACGGACGTGCGCGACACGCTCGAGTCTTGGTGGGCTGCCAACGTTCTAAGCGACCCGATGGACGCTGCTCGACGTGTGTCGTGGCGTCTGTCTAGCGGCAGCGCGGACATGTCGATGTTTGGCGCGCTGTACGGCGACACTTGGGGCGTGCAGCTGCAGCGGCCGGACCTTGCCATGGAGCTTGGGTACTGGTGGGTGCGCGGTGCGGTGCGGCCGGTGCGGCCGAGCCGACGGCTTGCAGCGCTGAAGAAGCTGTACGCGATCCCTGAGGTGGGGACTGGCGACACGTGCGGCAGCGAGTCGCCGTTGTGGGCGGCGAGGAGCGACGACCACTACTACAGCCTGCTATACGACATGTTCCACCACACGCGGCACGACGAGACGTTTCTGTTCGAGATGATTTATAGCGACATGAAGGCTCTGCTGCTTGCGGCGCGCCTAAGGTACGAGTGGCTGAGGCATCCGCTGTTCATGGGCTTCAACGACAACATTTTAGACGACGCCAACCACACAGAGGTCCGGATAGCTTTTCACAGGCTTCTGAGCATAGCGATCCAGAACGCACCGCCGGCCCCGTGGGAACTTTAAAAACCTGTGGGTGGCGGGTGCAACGAAGGGATAGGAAGCCCATGCCAGCGTGGATCTGGTGAGCGTTGTAGAAGAGACAGCGATAAAAGGCCGCCTACCCGCCTTTGCACCACGTTACTAACAACGACAAAATTTTCTCCTTGTGTTATTCGCCATGATGGCGACATTCCTGTTCCTTTCCTTTTGTTCGTACAGCGTTATCCCCGAATCATTTTGATTGTTTCCATTTCTCTGGCCTGACGGCGAGGGACACACCCATCTCGGTGCGTGGTGTCTCAGGGTCCAGTGCCCCCACTCTGTGTGGGGAAGCCACGCAGCCCCCACCTAACCCCTGCCAATGCCGAACCACCTCTGGTGGTGGCAGGGGCAAGCACCTACGAGCTGGGGGGGTCAGAGCGCTTCATCGCCACGGATATCGGCGGTCGGGTCCTGGACGGCGGTGCGTCAGAGCGGGCTGCGACAGCGCACGCGTCCGTGCCACCCATGTGATGGACAGCGTGTCAGCGTGACTCGAGCTATCCCACGCCGGGCCGTCGCACTGCCTGCTGCTGGGGAGCCTGCGCCATCGCGAGGGATGCACCAGGGGTGGCAACCGGCACGATGGGAGCGACTGTGAGGCGACCTG
>NC_018250.1:540389-541815 GCF_000227135.1 Leishmania donovani | reverse complement strand
GTCGGGTCCTGGACGGCGGTGCGTCAGAGCGGGCTGCGACAGCGCACGCGTCCGTGCCACCCATGTGATGGACAGCGTGTCAGCGTGACTCGAGCTATCCCACGCCGGGCCGTCGCACTGCCTGCTGCTGGGGAGCCTGCGCCATCGCGAGGGATGCACCAGGGGTGGCAACCGGCACGATGGGAGCGACTGTGAGGCGACCTGGGAGGCGGGTGGGCGGGGTATGAGGCAGCGGCCGTGCTCGCAGATGACTGAGCCGGCGCACTGCCGTAGCGCGTGTGTACCGCTACTTCGCACCACGCGGGATGGGCCTGTGGCAGGGCGGTTGGAATGTGGACTGACGTTTGTTGTAAGGCTGGACGGACGCCTTGAAGAAAATAATCTTCTCTCGTAAGTGGTCGAACACGGCGTTGAGTTTGTGACCACATCTATTTTTCGTGTGTCTGCTGAATGTCAAGGGGCGGGCACGAAGGAAAAGAGGGGGCTGAGGCCGACGGCGCAATGAAGTCGCTGATAGTCAACTCCATGACTGGCCGCATGCCGGTCGCTTTTGGGCTCTCGTGTGTGCTGCGCTTGTTTCGCAAAAAAAAAGGTCTCATCGCCTGTGCCCCTTTTTTGTTAGGAAGTAGCTCTGCTCGTGTGTTGTTTCGTCTCCGATCATAGCGACTACATCAATCCATCTTTCAAAGGCCGGAGGGGTAGCTTGACAGCAGTCCTGCACCCTTGCGGCGCTCTGAAAATTCAGACTAGCGCGAACGTGGACGAAAATGATGAGCAGTGGTGAGGCATCAGATCATTACAACAAGAAAGTCGTTTCCATGGCCATTGCAAAAACACAACCATGACAACACTGGTCTCAAAGAACAGCTGGGCATCGAAGGCAAGTTTTGTCTTCCTCCATCATTCGCGACAATACCTGAGGGCCCCGTTCCGCCACGCATGCACGGGCTTTTTGATTCTGTTCATCTATCTGACAGTATTGGTTTCCTGGGAGAAAAGCTCTGCTCATTATGAGGGGCTTCGACCCATGCCAGAGGAGATCTGCGCTCTTCACACGGCCCCTGGTGTTACTCATAGCGGCTTTAACGAGACGCCAGTGGATAGCACTGTGCTGATGCTGTACTCGCCGGACGATGCTGGGGAGCGGTTCTGCTACAGCGACGCGACGGTCGGGGGCAGCGGCGTGGAGCGGGAGTTCCTGCGCGTGGCGGCGTCGTACGTGGCGTCGCCGCACGAGGGGCCGAGGAGCGCGTACTACGACTTCTTCGCTGCGCACAACGCGACGCTGTGGACCGTGGACAGCGCGACGCGCGTTGCGACGCCGATGCAGCTGGACATTGTGTACACGTTCGTGAACCCGAGGGCGCCGTCGTTCTGGCGCAACCTTGAGGCGCGGCACGTGCGGTTCGAGCAGCGGCGGTACCGC
>NC_018250.1:536550-538297 GCF_000227135.1 Leishmania donovani | reverse complement strand
CGGGTCCTGGACGGCGGTGCGTCAGAGCGGGCTGCGACAGCGCACGCGTCCGTGCCACCCATGTGATGGACAGCGTGTCAGCGTGACTCGAGCTATCCCACGCCGGGCCGTCGCACTGCCTGCTGCTGGGGAGCCTGCGCCATCGCGAGGGATGCACCAGGGGTGGCAACCGGCACGATGGGAGCGACTGTGAGGCGACCTGGGAGGCGGGTGGGCGGGGTATGAGGCAGCGGCCGTGCTCGCAGATGACTGAGCCGGCGCACTGCCGTAGCGCGTGTGTACCGCTACTTCGCACCACGCGGGATGGGCCTGTGGCATGCTGGCAGAGCCGAGTTTATCGTATGTTTTACATGAAAACGAATGGATATAAAAGGGATGGGCAAGAATGTTGGCAGCAGCGGTGGAGGCATCCTTACAGGATACATGAAAGAACAGAGAAGGTGTATACAGCTGAGATGCGGGGAAGGTTACTCGCGCAACAGATTGTTTCTGGCTGGTCTCTCAGCTTGTGTCGTTACGCCGTGTTTGGTCTCATCACAGTGCCTCTTCGCCCTTCTCTGCTCCTCCCCCTCTTTTTCGAGGCGATATTACCTCTGTTTTGCGCACCTGTCGGTGGGTGGGAAGCAGCGCATCTCTCATTCGGTTTGTCTATTTTTTTACTGGTTGGCCTCGTCGCCAGCTCTGCACATCCACCGTTATATCGTCGCGAGCCCTCATCATCACCCCTCCCTCTTTCATCGCGTTATGTGACTGCTCTGTTTGGCTCACCTGAAAGACTCATCGGAAGCGCTGCATTTGCCTGCTGTTCTTTCCTCCTTAGCGCCGTCTTCTTTTTGCTCAAGCCTCGCTACTTCACCTCCTGGATAGGGTAACTTGACTTTGCGCGTATTGCGAGTGTGTTGTCGTAGCTCGGGCTTTCCATTCGTTTCTTCGTTTTTCTTTTTGGTTGCTTGTTGTCTTCCGTGTGAGTGTGCGAGCGCAGGGGCGCAGCGTCTGTCCACGCCTCGCGAAGTCTGCTGTGGTTCTCGCTTTTTCTCCCTCCACAGGGTGCCCTCCTTCGACGCACATTCGGCTTCTGCGTGTGCGTCCTCGTCGCCGCTTCACTGGCGCAGGGAGCACTGATTCACCGTTTTGCTGTTTGTTTGGCGCTCTTTCTCTCCACCCGTAGCTTCGGATCTAGGCGTTCGTCATGAGCTCCAGCGGCGGGCCTTCGACCTTATTGGTGTCGTCGCCGTCCAAGGATGTGGCTCGGCATGAGCAACGACAGAGCCGCCTCTGGATTGCTTTACCGAGCGCGTTGCTCCTTGTAGTTGTGGTCTTGTGCCGCACCGGAATCTCGTCCTCAGTAGGCTGGGGAGGAGGTAATGTCGTTCGTGGGAGTATCACGGAGACAGCGTGTGGAGCACACGGTGCTCCAGGAGTCGCCGAGAGCAGCTTTACTGAGACGCCAGTGGATAGCACTGTGCTGATGCTGTACTCGCCGGACGATGCTGGGGAGCGGTTCTGCTACAGCGACGCGACGGTCGGGGGCAGCGGCGTGGAGCGGGAGTTCCTGCGCGTGGCGGCGTCGTACGTGGCGTCGCCGCACGAGGGGCCGAGGAGCGCGTACTACGACTTCTTCGCTGCGCACAACGCGACGCTGTGGACCGTGGACAGCGCGACGCGCGTTGCGACGCCGATGCAGCTGGACATTGTGTACACGTTCGTGAGCCCGAGGGCGCCGTCGTTCTGGCGCAACCTTGAGGCG
>NC_018250.1:535453-536451 GCF_000227135.1 Leishmania donovani | reverse complement strand
AGGTAATGTCGTTCGTGGGAGTATCACGGAGACAGCGTGTGGAGCACACGGTGCTCCAGGAGTCGCCGAGAGCAGCTTTACTGAGACGCCAGTGGATAGCACTGTGCTGATGCTGTACTCGCCGGACGATGCTGGGGAGCGGTTCTGCTACAGCGACGCGACGGTCGGGGGCAGCGGCGTGGAGCGGGAGTTCCTGCGCGTGGCGGCGTCGTACGTGGCGTCGCCGCACGAGGGGCCGAGGAGCGCGTACTACGACTTCTTCGCTGCGCACAACGCGACGCTGTGGACCGTGGACAGCGCGACGCGCGTTGCGACGCCGATGCAGCTGGACATTGTGTACACGTTCGTGAACCCGAGGGCGCCGTCGTTCTGGCGCAACCTTGAGGCGCGGCACGTGCGGTTCGAGCAGCGGCGGTACCGCGACTGGGAGGAGCTGCGGTACTCGCTGCGGTCGCTGCGCGAGTTCGTGCTTGCGAGCGGCGCGCTTGCGCAGTACCACCACCGCCACGCTGCGGACGTGCGGCGGCTGGGTGAGCTTGGGTACCAGGTGAACATGAGCGACGCTGGCGCGGCAGATGGGGTTGTGTCGCTGGTGCGGCGCGTGTACCTTGTGCTCTCTGACAGGGACCAGGTGCCTGCGTGGCTTGACACGGAGAGGTTCCCGGAGCTGCGCGTGGTGACGCATGCGGATATGTTCAGCGCTGATGAGGCGGCGTGGGTGCTGCCGACGCTGAACTCGAACGTGATAGAGTCCGGGCTGCATCGCATTCCGGGCATCTCGCGCTTTTTTTTCTACTTCAACAATGATATGATAGTTGGTCGTCTGCTGTCCTTCTTCGACCTGTTCCGCCCTCTGTCGCCGCCGCGCCAGATCTTGGAGATGGCCAACCTGCAGCAGGCAAATGCTGTGTGTGACATCAGGACAGCTCAGCTCTACAGTGACGATAAACGAGTCCCGCTTCTATTCGAGACCGTATTTAACAGTGACGGCTACGTGC